>NC_057805.1:161781324-161912361 GCF_018294505.1 Triticum aestivum
CTCCGGCGCCCTCCTCCGGCCAGGCCCCGCCGGCCCCTACCTCGCCGTCGCCCTCCGGCGCCTCTTCCTCCCGCCGGCGACCCAGCCCCGATCGGGATCTGGATCGATCTCTCTGTGGTGAGGCCCGTTGACTTTTTCCCCCGAGATCCCGTTTTTTCTTCCAAGTCCTTAATTTCATCAGCATCTTGCTCTGTTCTCGATGCGATAACTCTGTGCATGTAGCTCTGATTCGCGCGTGCAATATGTAAAATTGTTTGCTTCGTGATGCTCTTCATTTTGTTCAATTGCACCATGTTCATTAGAGGTCATCTTGATGCCCAAATCTTCGTTGGAAGAGGGCTAGTTGCTGTTAATCTCTGGTTCTTATCAGAACTTGGAGATTTGTTATTTTTGTATCACTTAATCTGTGCATCTTTTGAGCATGAGCTCTACATATGTTTTGAAGTATGCCATGCCATCTTTCCAGTGGTGTAGTCCATGTATTTTTGTGATCTCTGTGGTGACTAGCACAAGCATGCAAAGTAGGCCCCGTAATATTTCTGATTTCAGGGACTCATTTCTCTAAAGTCCTTGTCTGCCGTAATTTTGTTGCCATGTAAACTTGATGCTACAGAGAGATCCATGCATATTTTGGAGATGTTAAGTAAGGATGTTTTGTAGCTATAGTTGTAATTGATCCATTCCTGCAATTGTTTGCAATTTTAGAGAACCATAAATTGACTCAATGTTGCTCTACTTTTGCTATAAAATATTTCTGGCAGATTCTTAACATGATATGCATTTTTTCCAAGCTTATTGTAGTTGATCCATACATGCTATGTAATCGTTCTTGCCATGGATAGCTTCATAAACATGCCATCTTGCTGTAGGTATGCTTTTTTTGTCATGCATTGCTCTGTAGCGAGTGCATCAAGCTCACAAAGAGGCCTACATATTAATATTTCTGCCATGCTCTGTTTTTCTGCCAAGTCTGAAACCTGATAACGAAACTTGCTATGTTTACATGCTTGCCATCATATCTTCTGGTCCTTTTTGGCTTATGGTCAGTAAGGTACTTTTGTCATGTGCATTTAGTAGAACACTACCATGCCTTTTTTTGCTATGTTAAGTTCCTGTAGCATGTTGATTTCGTGCTCTGAACATTGCTACCTGATGCTGTTTACTGCCATGTCCAGTGTTTCACTAAGTCTGTGAACCTGTAATCTTTTGCACTTTTGCCATGCTTGTTTGAGCTTGATATGTTGTGAACTAGCCGTAGCTCAGTGTTCATCTTTTGTCAAGCATCTCCTGTAGATTACTGCCATGTGATTTGTTGCTATGTTGGGGTGCTGTAGCATTGTTACTTGTTGCATTTTAAGTGCTATCTTGCTGTTTATCACAGATTCGTGTCATTCTTGTTTTGCTTGCCATTTGCAAACCGTGCATCCGATTCCGGCGATCTTTATATCGATTTCGACCGAAATCATCTCATCTTCCTAGTGGCATGCTTGGTTTGCCAAGTTACTGCCATGTTCATCATTTTCCTTCCGGAGCACGCATATGCATCGCATATCATATCTTGCATATCATATATGTTTTGCATCATGTTGCTTGCGCATTTCTCGTTGTTGATTGTGGTTCCGTTTGTTTGTGTTCTTGTCTTGGGTAGAGCCGGGAGACGAGTTCGTGAACGAGGAACCTGTCGAGTACGCTTACGAGGATCAAGCTTTCGACAACTCTGAGAACCTTGCAGGCAAGATGACCACCCCTCGAAATCACTTCTATCTTTGCTATGTTAGTTGTTCGCTCTATTGCCATGCTCCGCTACCTATCACTTGCTATTAGCCATGTCAGCCCTAACCATCCTTTCCTAGCAAACCGTTGTTTGGCTATGTTACCGCTTTTGCTCAGCCCTTCTTATAGCGTTGCTAGTTGCAGGTGAAGTTGAAGTTTGTTCCCTGTCGGAACATGGATATGTTGGGATATCACAATATCTCTTATTTAATTAATGCATATATATATATTTGGTAAAGGGTGGAAGGCTCGGCCTTATGCCAGGTGTTTTGTTCCACTCTTGCCGCCCTAGTTACTGTTATACCGGGATTTTGTTCCTTGAGTTTGTGTTCCTTACACGGTCGGGTGATTTATGGGACCCCCTTGACAGTTCGCCTTGAATAAAACTCCTCCAGCAAGGCCCAACTTTGGTTTTACCATTTGCCGCCTAAGCCTTTTTTCCCCCGGGTTTTCGCGAGCCCGAGGGTCATCTTATTTTAACCCCCCCGGGTCAGTGCTCCTTCGAGTGTTGGTCCGAACCGAGCAGCCTGCGGGGCCACCTCGGGGAAACTCGAGGTCTGGTTTTACTCGTAGCTTGACTTATCCGGTGTGCCCTGAGAACGAGATATGTGCAGCTCCTATCGGGATTTGTCGGCACATTCGGGCGGCTTTGCTGGTCTTGTTTTACCATTGTCGAGATGTCTTGTAAACCGGGATTCCGAGACTGATCGGGTCTTTTCGGGAGAAGGTTTATCCTTCGTTGACCGTGAGAGCTTATGATGGGCTAAGTTGGGACACCCCTGCAGGGTATTATCTTTCGAAAGCCGTGCCCGCGGTTATGAGGCAGATGGGAATTTGTTAATGTCCGGTTGTAGATAACTTGTCACTTGACCCAATTAAAATACATCAACTGCGTGTGTAGCCGTGATGGTCTCTTCTCGGCGGAGTCCGGGAGGTGAACACGGTCTGTGTTATGTATGACGTAAGTAGGTGTTCAGGATCACTTCTTGGTCATTGCTAGATGACGTCCGTTCCATTGCTTCTCTTCTCGCTCTCATTTGCGCAAGTTAGCCACCATATATGTTTTGCCGCTGCAGCTCCACCTCTTGCACCTCCTTGTCCTATAAGCTTAAATAGTCTTGATCTCGCGGGTGTGAGATTGCTGAGTCCCCGTGACTCACAGATTCTACCAAAACAGTTGCAGGTGCCGACGATGCCAGTCCAGATGATGGCGTCGATCTCAAGTGGGAGTTCGACGAGGAACGTGGTCGTTACTATGTGTCTTTTCCTGATGATCAGTAGTGGAGCCCAGTTGGGACGATCGGGGATCTAGCATTTGGGGTTGTCTTATTTTCATCTGGATTTTTACCGTAGTCGGTCTATATGATTGTATTTTGGATGATGTATGAATGATATTTATGTATTGTGAGAAGTGGCGATTGTAAGAGATCTCTTTATCCCATTCTTGTTCATTACATGGGATTGTGTGAAGATGACCCTTCTTGCGACAAAACCACTATGCGGTTATGCCTCTAAGTCGTGCCTCGACACGTGGGAGATATAGCCGCATCGTGGGCGTTACACAGTCGCTCCAAGGAAAACGTTTGCGCAAGGTGGCGTAACGCAAACAGTTTTGAAGAAAATGTTGTGTGTGATTGTTCATTGATCCAACTCGGTTTATTCCTAGAAACTTTGTGCGTTGCCTGAGGTCATCACCCACGGTGGTTTCTCATTAACCGTTTGCAATAGGAAAACCCAATTAGCAAGCTAATTGGCCAATTAGCGGGCTAATTGCCCTATTATTAATAATCCATTTACTAATCTAATTGACATTCATATTAAGCACATAATATATTCCATTTCCATATTAAGGAAGCGAGATTTCATAATTGAAATACATCAGAGTACAACATGATATAGCTTCAACACTCAGCTACCCCATTACACAACTGCACTAGCAACAAGTTTCACATGCAACATCTAGAACCTTTCGAAATTAGCATCTTAGACGGTACATAGAGAGATGCATCTCATCTGGAAAACTGCTGAAGCGGAAGGTGAATATTGAGCCTTCATTCATGTTGAAGGTCTTTGCAACTTTAGGCCAGTGCCTGTGGATGATTGACCGTCCATCCTTCGACCTCTTCTGGAACGCTTCAATATTGAACCGTGGGTGTTGTATGAAAACTTTCCTCACCTCCTGACCACAGAGGTGGTTTGATAGGTAATCATCAGTGAAGCCTAAAAACAAGGATGTGCATAAATATCTTCTCTGTATTGGAAATGGGGCAAAGGAATACAAAAAGGCAAGGTATAATAGTTATTACCATCTTGTAAACCTCAGTGCTTCCCATTGTTTCCCTGCAACACATATAAGGTAGTTAGTCATCACGTTAAGTAAGGGTTCGCATGCTATCTGTAAAATATGTTGATGATAAATAAGCACATTGCAGATTCATCAGATTAATTCAAGCCACATGGAAAACCCATTTATCCAAACCAAGCATGATTAAGAACTAGGAAATATAGCACTTGTATATGTTTCTCATGTATTAAGTGCAGCCAAATTCGATTTATTCCTCACATGGTAAACAATAACAGAATGCAGCCACAACAATTGAACATCGCATTGCAGAATTGAACCAAGCAGTTAACTAAACACCACAACAAATGAACCAAACGTTAACTGAGCACCACATTGCACAATATAACATACTCCTAATAGAAGATCAGATAGTTAACCAAACCAAGCATGCTTAACAACTTGGAAATATAGCAATTGTATTTGTTTCTCATGTATTTAGTACAACCAAATTCGATTTATTCCTCACATGGTATACAATAACAGAATGGAGCCACAACAATTGAACATCACATTGCAGAATTGAACCAAGCAGTTAACTAAACACCACAACAAGTGAACCAAGCCACAAAAAATGAACCAAGAAGTTAAGTAAACACCAATTGAACAATATAACATACTCCTAATAGAAGATCAGACAGTTAACCAAACCAAGCATGCTTAACAACTTGGAAATATTGCACCCTGAAGAATTGAACATCACATTTGCAGAATTGAACCAAGTAGTTAATTGAACACCACATTGCCCGACATATAGAACATACACACTATAGCAGAAGATTGCATGGTAAAAGTAGATAGCACAATTCACTAGAATTTGTTAAGAAAAGGCAGTAGCTAGCAAACTGAACATGGGTCCTTATAGTGAGCTAATAAGACAAGCTACTCCTCATTGTCGGAGATATCGATGACGATTGGCTCCTTGGACATGGAAGAGGGCGAGGCCTCCGCATCGTGGGTGCCCTTGTTGTAGTGGTGAGTTGCCTGAGCCGCTCCGGGCACCAACCTGCTGGCTCTCGAGATGAGGTAAGCACGTGCACGCTGAGAAAACATCTCGTAGTCTTCGTCGAAGGCACCAACGGTGGCCTCAAGAAAACGCCACGAGCTGTCGTTTAAAGCGGCCAACCGCGTCGCGGCGTCGGCACACGAGGTGTCAACGGTGGCCTCGACGGCGAGGTGATCCTCCAAGATCTTGGGGTCGACACGAATGGCAGCCACCGCGATCTCATCCGCGCGTGCACCCGAGATTTGCTTCTCCGCTGCCAAATGCTCCTTGAGGTCCTGGCTATACTGCATGCACCATGGCTTAGGCCGGCGCTTATTTGGTGGAGGGGTCGGTGATTTGGGTGGAAGGTGTCGCGCTCGTGCCGGCCGTCGGGACATGTGGGATGTGGAAGGAGGAGGAGGATGGGGGTCGGGTGTGGATTACCTGCCTGGATAGGCGAGGCCGAGCAGCGTGAAGGAGGGTCGCCGACGAGGAGGCAGCGGCGCTGTAAGAAAGGAGTGAAGGTTTCAACTTGGAAAGGAAGGCGGAAAGAGGGGAAATGTGGCTTTTGGTAAGGGGGAGGGGGCGGGGAGGTAGATATTGCTGCGGAAGCCGAAAATTTGGAATCGCTTCAGCCAAAAAATGGCGCGCAAAGTGTCATCAGACACGGTCCCTTATTCAGACACGGTCTGAAGATATTTTGTGCTGCATCTCACACGGTTGCTTATATTAAACCGTGTGGGATCTACTTGATTTTTAGTCTTGATTTGAATTACATAATGGGGTCACAGCGGCCATGGACGGAGTTTGAATTGCTAGACCTTTTATCTGCAGTGATCATAAAAGAATTGGAATTATTCAGGGTTTGTTTGGACATTTTTATGCATTAAGTGAGTTTTCAATGCATTTATGTGCATAATTCAAATTTCAACTACACGCACATGCTCGAGTGCATATAAATTCGTTTAAAAATCAAATCCTTGTCGTTGGGTGCATGCTTAGGTCCCATGCAAGAAATGGGAATGAATTTCAAACACCATGGCACCGTTGATTGCCGGCAAAACAGTGAGATGCCTAGTTTTCAAATTCTACTAAATCCAAAACTCGTCTGAAATTCATGAAACTTGGCATGCTACCATGGATCGGCATCAACATGCCGTGGTACAAATTTTGTCCCATTTGGGGCAGGTTTGGGTATATGCTTCTCACAAACCGGAGCTTCTCACAGCAAGCATGATGGTTTTCGGTAGGGAACGTCCCACCTTTGGGGACAAAACGATATCGATTGCCTCTTATTGCTTCCAAGTTTTTTTCTCATGTCAACATAGAACAACAGGAGTGTTGTGTGAATTTTTGTGATTTTTCGGGGTTCGTTTGGACATTTTATGCATTAAGTGAGTTTTCAATGCATTTATGTGCATAATTCAAATTTGAACTGCATGCGCATGCTCCAGTGCATATAAATTCGTTGAAAAATCAAATCTTTGTCGTTGGGTGCATGCTTAGGTCCCATGCAAGAAATGGGAATGAATTTCAAACAACAGGGCACCGTTGATTGCCGGCAAAACAGTGAGATGCCTGGTTTTTAAATTCTAGCAAATCCAAAACTCGTCTGAAATTCATGAAACTTGGCATGCTATCATGGAGCGGCATCAACATGCCGTGGTACAAAATTTCTCCCGTTTGGGGCAGGTTTGGGTATATGCTTCTCACAAACCGGAGCTTCTCACAACAAGCATGATGGTTTTCGGTAGGGAACGTCCCACCTTTGGGGACGAAACGATATCCATTGCCTCTTATTGCTTTTAAGTTTTTTTCTCGTGTCAACATAGAACAACAGGGGTGTTGTGTGAATTTTTGTGATTTTTTCGGGTTCGTTTGGACATTTCTATGCATTAAGTGAGTTTTCAATGCATTTATGTGCATAATTCAAATTTGAACTACATGCGCATGCTCCAGTGCATATAAATTCGTTGAAAAATTGACTCTTTGTTGTTGGGTGCATGCTTAGGTCCCATGGAAGAAATGGGAATGAATTTCAAACACAAGGGCACCGTTGATTGCCGGCAAAACAGTGAGATGCCTGGTTTTTGAATTCTAGTAAATCCAAAACTCGTCTGAAATTCATGAAACTTGGCATGGTATCATGGAGCAGCATCAACATGCCGTGGTACAAATTTTGTCCCATTTGGGGCAGGTTTGGGTATATGCTTCTCACAAACCGGATCTTCTCATAACAAGCATGATGGTTTCTGGTAGGGAACGTCCCACCTTTCGGGACGAAACGATATCCATTGCCTCTTATCGCTTTCAAGTTTTTTCTCGTGTCAACATAGAACAACATGAGTGTTGTGTGAATTTTTGTGATTTTCGGGGTTCGTTTGGACATTTTTATGCATTGACTGAGTTTTCAATGCATTTATGTGCATAATTCAAATTTGAACTACATGCGCATGCTCTAGTGCATATAAATTCGTTGAAAAATCAAATCTTTGTCGTTGAGTGCATGCTTAGGTCCCATGCAAGATATGGGAATGAATTTCAAACACCAGGGTACCGTTGATTGCCGGCAAAACAGTGAGATGCCTGGTTTTTAAATTCTAGTAAATCCAAAACTCGTCTGAAATTCGTGAAACTTGGCATGCTATCATGGAGCGGCATCAACATGCCGTGCTACAAATTTTGTCCCATTTGGGGCAGGTTTGGGTTTATGCTTCTCACAAACCGGAGCTTCTCACAACAAGCATGATGGTTTTCGGTAGGGGACGTCCCACCTTTGGGGATGAAACGATATCCATTGCCTCTTATTGCTTTCAAGTTTTTTTCTCGTGTCAACATAGAACAACAGGAGTGTTTTGTGAATTTTTTGATTTTTCGGGGTTCGTTTGGACATTTTTATGCATTAACTGAGTTTTCAATGCATTTATGTGCATAATTCAAATTTGAACTACATGCGCATGCTCCAGTGCATATAAATTCATTGAGAAATAAAATATTTGTCGTTGGGTGCATGCTTAGGTCCCATGTAAGAAATGGGAATGAATTTCAAACACCATGGCACCTTTGATTGCCGGCAAAAAAGTGAGATCCCTGGTTTTTTAAATTCTAGTAAATCCAAAACTTGTCTGAAATTCATGAAGCTTGGGATGCTATCATGGAGCGGCATCAACATGCCGTGGTACAAATTTTGTCCCATTTGGGGCAGGTTTGGGTATATGCTTCTCACAAACCGGAGCTTCTCACAACAAGCATGATGGTTTTCGGTAGGGAACGTCCCACCTTTGGGGACGAAACAAATATCCATTGCCTCTTATTGCTTTCAAATTTTTTTCTCGTGTCCACATAGAACAACAGGAGTGTTGTGTGAAGTTTTGTGATTTTTCGGGGTTCGTTTGGACATTTTTATGCATTAACTGAGTTTTCAATGCATTTATGTGCATAATTCAAATTTGAACTACATGTGCATGCTCCAGTGCATATAAATTCGTTGAGAAATCAAATCTTTGAAGTTGGGTGCATGCTTAGGTCCCATGTAAGAAATGGGAATGAATTTCAAACACCATGGCACGGTTGATTGCCGGCAAGACAGTGAGATGCCTGGTTTTTAAATTCTAGCAAATCCAAAACTCGTCTGAAATTCATGAAACTTGGCATGCTATCATGGAGCGGCATCAACATGCCGTGGTACAAGTTTTGTCCCATTTGGGGCAGGTTTGGGTAAGCTTCTGACAAACCGGAGCTTCTCACAACAAGCATGATGGTTTTCGGGAGGGAACGTCCCACCTTTGGGGACGAAACGATATCCATTGCCTCTTATTGCTTTTAAGTTTTTTTTTCTCGTGTCAACATAGAACAACAGGAGTGTTGTGTGAATTTTTGAGATTTTTCGGGGTTCGTTTGGACATTTTTATGCGTTAACTGAGTTTTCAATGCATTTATGTGCATAATTCAAATTTGAACTACATGCGCATGCTCCAGTGCATATAAATTCGTTGGAAAATCAAATCTTTGTCGTTGGGTGGATGCTTAGGTCCCATGGAAGAAATGGGAATGAATTTCAAACACCAGGGCACCGTTGATTGCCGGCAAAACAGTGAGATGCCTGTTTTTTAAATTCTAGTAAATCCAAAACTCGTCTGAAATTCATGAAACTTGGCATGCTATCATGGAGCAGCATCAACATGCCGTGGTACAAATTTTGTCCCACTTGGGGATGGTTTGGGTATATGCTTCTCACAAACCGGAGCTTGTCACAACAATCATGATGGTTTTCGGTAGGGAACTTCCCACCTTTGGGGATGAAACGATATCCATTGCCTCTTATCGCTTTCAAGTTTTTTCTCGTGTCAACATAGAACGACAGGAGGGTTGTGTGAATTTTTGTGATTTTCGGGGTTCGTTTGGACATTTTTATGCATTGACTGAGTTTTCAATGCATTTATGTGCACAATTCAAATTTGAACTACATGCGCATGCTCCAGTGCATATAAATTCGTTGAAAAATCAAATCTTTGTCGTTGGGTGCATGCTTAGGTCCCATGCAAGAAATGGGAATGAATTTCAAACACTAGGGCACCGTTGATTGCCGGCAAAACAGTGAGATGCCTGTTTTTAAATTCTAGTAAATCAAAAACTCATCTGAAATTCATGAAACTTGGCATGCTATCATGGGGCGGCATCAACATGCCGTGGTACAAAATTTCTCCCATTTGGGGCAGGTTTGGGTATATGCTTCTCACAAACTGGAGCTTCTTAGAACAAGCATGATGGTTTTCTGTAGGGAACGTCCCACCTTTGGGGACGAAACAATATCCATTGCCACTTATTGCTTTAATGTTTTCTCTTGTGTCAACATAGAACAACAGGAGGGTTGTGTGATTTTTTGTGATTTTTCGGGGTTCGTTTGGACATTTTTATGCATTAACTGAGTTTTCAATGCATTTATGTGCAGAATTCAAATTTGAACTACATGCGCACGCTCCAGTGCATATAAATTCATTGAAAAATCAAATCTTTGTCGTTCGGTGCATGCTTAGGTCCCATACAAGAAATGGGAATGAATTTCAAACACCATGGCACCGTTGATTGCCGGCAAAATAGTGAGATGCCTGGTTTTAAATTCTAGTAAATCCAAAACTCGTCTGAAATTCATGAAACTTGGCATGCTATCATGGAGCAGCATCAACATGCCGTGGTACAAATTTTGTCCCATTTGGGGCAGGTCTGGGTATATGCTTCTCATAAACCGGAGCTTCTCACAACAAGCATGATGGTTTTCGGTAGGGAACGTCCCACCGGTGGGGATGAAATGATATCCATTGCCTCTTATTGCTTTCAACTTTTTTTCTCGTGTCAACATAGAACAATAGGAGTATTGTGTGATTTTTTTGATTTTTTGGGGTTCGTTTGGACATATTTATGCATTAAGTGAGTTTTCAATGCATTTATGTGCATAATTCAAATTTGAACTGCATGTACAGGCTCCAGTGCATATAAATTCGTTGAAAAATCAAATATTTGTCGTTGGGTGCATGCATAGGTCCCATGCAAGAAATGGGAATAAATTTCAAACACCAGGGCACCGTTGATTGCTAGCAAAACAGTGAGATGCCTGGTTTTTAAATTCTAGTAAATCCAAAACTCGTCTGAAATTCATGAAGCTTGGCATGCTATCATGGAGCGGCATCAACATGCCGTGGTACAAATTTTGTCCCATTTGGGGCAGGTTTGGGTATATGCTTCTCACAAACCGGAGCTTCTCACAACAAGCATGATGGTTTTCGGTAGGGAACGTCCCACCTTTGGGGACGAAATGATATCCATTGCCTCTTATTGCTTTCAAGTTTTTTTCTCGTGTCAATATAGAACAACAGGAGGGTTGTGTGAATTTTTGTGATTTTTCGGGGTTCGTTTGGACATATTTATGCATTAACTGAGTTTTCAATGCATTTATGTGCATAATTAGAATTTGAACTACATGCGCATGCTCCGATGCATATAAATTCGTTGAGAAATCAAATCTTTGTCATTGGATGCATGCTTAGGTCCCATGCAAGAAATGGGAATGAATTTCAAACACCATGGCACCGTTGATTGCCGGCAAAGCAGTGAGATGCCTGGTTTTTAAATTCTAGTAAATCCAAAACTCGTCTAAAATTCATGAAACTTGGCATGCTATCATGGAGCGGCATCAACTTGCCGTGGTACAAATTTTGTCCCATTTGGGGCAGGTTTGGGTATATGCTTCTCACAAACCTGAGCTTCTCACAACAAGCATGATGGTTTTTGGTAGGGAACGTCCCACCTTTCGGGACGAAACGATATCCATTGCCTCTAATTGCTTTCAAGTTTTTTCTCGTGTCAACATAGAACAACAGGAGGGTTGTGTGAATTTTTGTGATTTTCGGGGTTCGTTTGGACATTTTTATGCATTAACTGAGTTTTCATTGCATTTATTTGCATAATTCAAATTTGAACTACATGCGCATGCTCTAGTGCATATAAATTCGTTGAAAAATCAAATCTTTGTTGCTGGGTGCATGCTTAGGTCCCATGCAAGAAATAGGAATGAATTTCAAATACCAGGGCACCATTGATTGCTGGCAAAATAGTGAGATGCCTGGTTTTTTAAATTCTAGTAAATCCAAAACTAGTCTGAAATTCATGAAACATGGCATGCTATCATGGAGCGGCATCAACATGTCGTGGCACAAATTTTGTCCCATTTGGGGCAGGTTTGGGTATATGCTTCTCACAAACCGGAGCTTCTCACAACAAGCATGATGGTTTTCTGTAGGGAACGTCCGACCTTTGGGGACGAAATGATATCCATTGCCTCTTATTGCTTTCAAGTTTTTTTCTCGTGTCAACATAGAACAACAGGAGTGTTGTGTGATTTTTTTGATTTTTCGGGGTTCGTTTGAACATTTTTTTGCATTAACTGAGTTTCCAATGCATTTATGTGCATAATTCAAATTTGAACTACGTGCGCATGCTCCAGTGCATATAAATTCGTTGAAAAATAAAATCTGTGTCCTTGGGTGCATGCTCAGGTCCCATGCAAAGAAATGGGAATGAATTTCAAACACCAGGGCACCGTTGATTGCCGGCAAGATAGTGAGATGCCTGGTTTTTAAATTCTAGTAAATCCAAAACTAGTCTGAAATTCATGAAACTTGGCATGCTATCATGGAGCGGCATCAACATGCCGTGGTACAAATTTTGTCCCATTTGGGGCAGGTTTGGGTATATGCTTCTCACAAACCGGAGCTTCTCACAACAAGCATGATGGTTTTCTGAAGGGAACGTCCCACCTTTGGGGACGAAACGATATCCATTGCCTCTTATTGCTTTCAAGTTTTTTTCTCGTGTCAACATAGAACAACAGGAGTGTCGTGTGAATTTTTGTGATTTTTCGGGGTTCTTTGGACATATTTATGCATTAACTGAGTTTTCAATGCATTTATGTGCATAATTAGAATTTGAACTACATGCGCATGCTCCGGTGCATATAAATTCGTTGAGAAATCAAATCTTTTTTCGTTGGGTGCATGCTTAGGTCCCATGCAAGAAATGGGAATGAATTTCAAACACTATGGCACCATTGATTGCCGGCAAAACAGTGAGATGCCTGGTTTTTAAATTCTAGTAATCCAAAACTCGTCTGAAATTCATGAAACTTGGCATGCTATCATGGAGCGGCATCAACATGCCATGGTACAAATTTTGTCCCATTTGGGGCAGGTTTGGGTATATGCTTCTCACAAACCGGAGCTTCTCACAACAAGCATGATGGTTTTCGGTAGGGAATGTTCCACCTTTGGGGACGGAATGATATCCATTGACTCTTATTGCTTTCAAGTTTTTTTCTCGTGTCAACATAGAACAACAGGAGTGTTGTGTGAATTTTTGTGATTTTCCGGGGTTCGTTTGGACATTTTAATGCATTAAGTGAGTTTTCAATGCATTTATGTGCATCATTCAAATTTGAACTACATGCGCAGGCTCCAGTGCATATAAATTCGTTGAAAAATCAAATCTTTGTCGTTGGGTGCATGCTTAGGTCCCATGCAAGAGATGGGAATGAATTTCAAACACCAGGGCACCGTTGATTGCCAGCAAAACAGTGAGATGCCTGGTTTTTAAATTCTAGTAAATCCAAAACTCGTCTGAAATTCATGAAGCTTGGCATGCTATCATGGAGCGGCATCAACATGCCGTGGTACAAATTTTGTCCCATTTGGGGCAGGTTTGGGTATATGCTTCTCACAAAACGGAGCTTCTCACAACAAGCATGATGGTTTTCGGTAGGGAACGTCCCACCTTTCGGGACGAAACGATATCCATTTCCTCTTATTGCTTTTAAGTTTTTTTCTCGTGTCAACATAGAACAACATGAGTGTTGTGTGAATTTTTGTGATTTTTTGGGGTTCGTTTGGACATTTTTATGCATTAGGTGAGTTTTCAATGCATTTATGTGCATAATTCATATTTGAACTACATGCGCATGCTCCAGTGCATATAAATTCGTTGAAAAATCAAATCTTTGTCGTTGAGTGCATGCTTAGGTCCCATGCAAGATATGGGAATGAATTTCAAACACCAGGGTACCGTTGATTGCCAGCAAAATAGTGAGATGCCTGCTTTTTAAATTCTAGTAAATCCAAAACTCATCTGAAATTCATGAAACTTGGCATGCTATCATGGAGCGGCATCAACATGCCGTGGTACAAATTTTGTCCCATTTGGGGGCAGGTTTGGGTATATGCTTCTCACAAAGCGGAGCTTCTCACAACAAGCATGATGGTTTTCGGTAGGGAACGTCCCACCTTTGGGGACGAAACGATATCCATTGCCTCTTATTGCTTTCAATTTTTTTTCTCGTGTCAACATAGAACAACAGGAGTGTTTTGTGAATTTTTTGATTTTCGGGGTTCGTTTGGACATTTTTATGCATTAACTGAGTTTTCAATGCATTTGTGTGCATAATTCAAATTTGAACTACATGCGCATGCTCCAGTGCATATAAATTCATTGAGAACTAAAATATTTGTCGCTGGGTGCATGCTTAGGTCCCATGTAAGAAATGGGAATGAATTTCAAACACAATGGCACCGTTGATTGCCGGCAAAAAAGTGCGATGCCTGGTTTTTTAAATTCTAGTAAATCCAAAACTCGTCTGAAATTCATGAAACTTGGGATGCTACCATGGAGCGGCATCAACATGCCGTGGTACAAATTTTGTCCCATTTGGGGCAGGTTTGGGTATATGCTTCTCACAAACCGGAGCTTCTCACAACAAGCATGATGGTTTTCGGTGGGGAACGTCCCACCTTTGGGGACGAAACGATATCTATTGCCTCTTATTGCTTTCAAATTTTTTTCTCATGTCCACATAGAACAACAGGAGTGTTGTGTGAAGTTTTGTGATTTTTCGGGGTTCGTTTGGACATTTTTATGCATTAAGTGTGTTTTCAATGCATTTATGTGCATAATTCAAATTTGAACTACATGTGCATGCTCCAGTGCATATAAATTCGTTGAGAAATCAAATCTTTGAAGTTGGGTGCATGTTTAGGTCCCATGTAAGAAATGGGAATGAATTTCAAACACCATGGCACCGTTGATTGCCGGCAAGACAGTGAGATGCCTAGTTTTTTAAATTCTAGTAAATCCAAAACTCGTCTGAAATTCATGAAACTTGGCATGCTATCATGGAGCAGCATCAACATGCCGTGGTACAAGTTTTGTCCCATTTGGGGCAGGTTTGGGGTATATGCTTCTCACAAATCGGAGCTTCTCACAACAAGCATGATGGTTTTCGGTAGGGAACGTCCCACCTTTGGGGACGAAACGATATGCATTGCCTCTTATTGCTTTCAAGTTTTTTTCTCGTGTCAACATAGAACAACAGGAGTGTTGTGTGAATTTTTGTGATTTTTCGGGGTTCGTTTGGACATTTTTATGCATTAAGTGTGTTTTCAATGCATTTATGTGCATAATTCAAATTTTAACGACATGCGCATGCTCCAGTGCATATAAATCCGTTGAGAAATGAAATCTGTGTCCCTGGGTGCATGCTTAGCTCCCATGCAAGAAATGGGAATGAATTTCAAACACCAGGGCACCGTTGATTGCCGGCAAAATAGTGAGTTGCATGGTTTTTAAATTCTACTAAATCCAAAACTCGTCTTTAATTCATGAAACTTGGCATGCTGTCATGGAGTGGCATCAACATGCCATGGTACAAATTTTGTCCCATTTGGGGCAGGTTTGGGTATATGCTTCTCACAAACCGGAGCTTCTCACAACAAGCATGATGGTTTTCTGTAGGGAACGTCCCACCTTTGGGGACGAAACGATATCCATTGCCTCTTATTGCTTTCAAGTTTTTTTCTCGTGTCAACATAGAACAACAGGAGTGTTGTGTGAATTTTTGTGATTTCTCGGGGTTCGTTTGGACATTTTATGCATTAACTGAGTTTTCAATGCATTTATGTGCATAATTCAAATTTTAACTACATGCGCATGCTCTAGTGCATATAAATTCGTTGAAAATTCAAATATGTGTCCTTGGGTGCATGCTTAGGTCCCATGCAAGAAATGGGAATGAATTTCAGACACAAGGGCACCGTTGATTGCCGCCAAAACCGTGAGATGCCTGGTTTTTAAATTCTAGTAAATCCAAAACTCGTCTGAAATTCATGAAACTTGGCATGCTATCATGGAGCGGCATCAACATGTCGTGGTACAAATTTTGTCCCATTTGGGGTTGTTTTGGGTATATGCTTCTCAGAAACCGGAGCTTCTCACAACAAGCATGATGGTTTTCGGTAGGGAATGTCCCACCTTTGGGTACGAAACGATATCCATTGCCTCTTATTGCTTTCAAGTTTTTTTCTCGTGTCAACATAGAACAAGAGGAGTGTTGTGTGATTTTTTGTGATTTTTCGGGGTTCGTTTGGACATTTTTATACATGAACTGAGTTTTCAATGCATTTATGTGTATAATTCAAATTTGAACTACATGCGCATGCTCCAATGCATATAAATTCGTTGAAAAATCAAATCTTTGTCGTTGGGTGCATGCTTAGGTCCCATGCAAGAAATGGGAATGAATTTCAAACACCAGGGCACCGTTGATTGCCAGCAAAACAGTGAGATGCCTGGTTTTTAAATTCTAGTAAATCCAAAACTCGTCTGAAATTCATGAAACTAGGCATGGTATCATGGAGCGGCATCAACATGCCGTGGTCCAAATTTTGTCCCATTTGGGGCAGGTTTGGGTATATGCTTGTCACAAACCGGAACTTCTCACAACAAGCATGATGTTTTTCGGTAGGGAACGTCCCACCTTTGGGGACAAAACGATATCCATTGCCTCTTATTGCTTTCAAGTTTTTTTTCTCGTGTCAACATAGAACAACAGGAGTGTTGTGTGAATTTTTGTGATTTTTTGGGGTTCGTTTGGACATTTTTATGCATTAACTGAGTATTCAATGCATTTATGTGCACAATTCAAATTTGAACTACATGCGCATGCTCCAGTGCATATAAATTCGTTGAAAAATCAAATTTTTGTTGTTGGGTGCATGCTTAGGTCCCATGCAAGAAATGGGAATGAATTTCAAAGACCAGGGCACCGTTGATTGCCGACAAAACAGTGAGATGCCTGGTTTTTAAATTCTAGTAAATCCAAAACTAGTCTGAAATTCATGAAACTTGGCATGCTATCATGGAGCGGCATCAACATGCCGTGGTACAAATTTTGTCCATTTGGGGCGGGTTTTGGTATATGCTTCTCACAATCCGGAGCTTCTCACAACAAGCATGATGGTTTTCCGTAGGGAACTATCAGGACCCTGATTCCTAGTCACATCGATCTAGCTGGTAACACCTCTTATCACTTTGCGGCCTCACGCATGGTATTCCCACGGGTATCGCCTTACCATGCCCCGGGACCATTGGCGCCTTTTGGCTCACGTATATGATAGTGTCGATAGCATCCATATGACAGAGAACCTGGGCCGACATGACTAGTCATGAACGCAAAGTGGCACTAACTTATGGGGACAGGCATACATGAATCAACATCGAGCATGTCGGTCAGCAGCGTGCGAATCCGGGCTGTAGCACTAGACTAACAGGACTCCGGTGAACCGGGCTGTAGCAGGCTAGGAAGGACTCCGGATGTCACCGCGTGACATTTCCCCGAAGGGACAGACACAGGAACAAAGTGAATCACATGCCGGCCAGTCAAGTGTTCCGGAGCAGTAGTGCTGGGCTAGCAGGACTCTGGTGAACCGGGCTGTAGCGGACTACTATGGCTCATGGAAGCACAAGACTACATTTCCCCATAAGAGAGGCTACCAAGGATAAACAACTAGGTTGTCGGATCCCACACATACCAAGCATTTCAATCATACACACAATATGCTTGATATGTGTAAATACAACATGGTATCACAACAAAACTCTACGACTCAAAGTATTTATTCATTAGGCTCCGAGGAGCGAGATATTACAAACATGGGTTTCATGACCCAACATTCAGAGCATACAAGTCAAAGCACATGCGAAAGCTTAACATGTCTGAGTATAGACATCTACAAATGAAAAAGGCTGAGAAGCCTGACTATCTACCAGATCCTGCCGAGGGCACAAGATCGTAGCTGAGGTATCAAGCTAAACGTCGAAGTCCACATGGAACTACTAGCGAGACTGACGTCTCTCTGCAAAACATAAAATAGGCAAACGTGAGTACAAATGTACCCAGCAAGACTTACATCAGAACTAGCTACATATGCATCAGTATCAACAAAGGGGGTGGTGGAGTTTGACTGCAGCAAGCCATCTTTGACTCAGTGGCTATCCTAAACTATGATTGCAAGTAACTCTTTTGAGGTGGCGCACACGAGTCCACATATTCACCATATCAATACACCACTATGGATCCGCTCCCATCTCCCTACGAGAAGGCCATCCATAGCACTCACGCTTATCTTGCGAGTTTTAGAGTATCCACTTCCACTTGTCTATGAACTGTACAGGCAACCCAGAAGTCCTTTACCGCGGACACGGCTATTCGAATAGATCATTTATAACCCTGCAGGGGTGTACTTCTTCACACACGCTCTCGCCACTTACCACCATGTACACGTCGTGTATCTCGGCAACCTTCAAGTGGAAGCCTGGCGAGGGAGTCGGCCACGACCGGACTAACCACACAAGTCTCTAGTCCAGGTTTATCGCCTATTCAGGTTCCATCCACGAGGAGATCCGGCCAGGGTTTCGCTCACAGCCCCAAACGATGTGTGCAGGGTTCCCTAGACACCAAACGGGCGCCCGGTACACCGGGCCACGGTGTATATACCGCATCATAGCCCACCCCTAGGGTCAGCGCTATGCACGACCTCCAACACATATCCTACAAACACCAGAAACTAGCTGCAACTCCTGGACAGAGAACAGGGGCGGTTAATAAGTCGAGAGAGTCAATTCCCAATGTGTGGTAGTAGCTGTTCATGGATCACAAACACAGAACTCAGTTCCCGAGGACGGTTTCAATGTGACAACCCACCATGTACTCCTACATGGCCTCTCACCGCTACCTTTACCAAATCGTGTTCACACACTTAGCTCACACACAGTAGGACATGTTCATCACCATTCCAATTTATTCCCGATGAATCAGACCTGACTCAACTCTAAGCAGTAGCAGGCATGCCAAACAAGCATGAATGAGTAGGCACATCAGGGCTCAAACAAATCCTACTCATGCTAGTGGGTTTCATCTATTTACTAAGGCAATGACAGGTCATGCAGAGGAAAGGGGTTCAACTACCGCAGCATGTAACAGTTGAATCGTTGTTGTCCTAATGTAGTAAAAGAGAGCAGGAGCGAGAGAGTGGGATTGTATCAGAATGAACAAGGGGGTTTTGCTTGCCTGGCACTTCTGAAGATAATATATTTCTTCATCGGTGTCATCGAACTCATCGTCGGAACCACGTCTATCGAGAGGGAACAAATACCGGCAAGAGAGAAGAAACACAATCAATGCAATGCAACAATATGATGCATGATCATGACATGGCAATATGCTGTGGTTTGAGCTAATGCAACTAGCAGCCAGATTCAATGAAGTTGGTTTGAACCAAAGATTCAAATTCAACTCCATATGTGATTATTCAAATGCCATTTATTTGATTTGTCCTAAACAGAAGCAATAATTTGTCCTAACATACATGAAAAGGGTACAGATGGCAAGATTGGATTTTTCTGATCATTTTTCATATATAATTTGTTTCATTTGGAGTTACGGTTTAATTTCTATGAATTTTAGAAGTTTAGGCAAATTTCTGAAATAAATAAATCATTTCTGATTTATTTAAAACTACAGAAAACATTTACTGCATCAGCATGATGTCATCGTGATGTCAGCAGGTCAGCGCGGGTTGTCCAGGTCAAACCTGACATTGGGGCCCACTAGTCAGTGACTAACTAACTAACACAGTTAGTTAGTGCTAAGTTAAATACTAACCTGAGTTAGTTAGGCCCTAGGCCCACATGTCGGTGACTCATCTAATTAACTAAGTTAATTAACACTAATTAAACCTAACACTAATTAAGCAGGGGCCTGGGCCCACACGTGAGGACCCAGGGGAGGTCAAACCCTTGGTCAGTGGGGTCAAACACACCGGCGACTTGACGCCGGCGAGGACAGTCGCGGCGGCGAGCCTCGGGTTTGCATCTCCGGTGACCAAACGGGCGGCCGAGGCCATCTATGGGGAGCTGGAGCTCACCCGCATCCAGCGCGGCATGTGGTGGCAGCGGGGACGGCCGGAGCTCGCCGGAAATGAGCTCGGGGCGGCGCCGGCGTTCGGGTGAGCGCGGTGATGCAGAAGCAGTGGCCGTGGAGGCGCGTGCGTGACCCCTACAGTGGCTATGTGAGGCAGCGAGTGTGTTGGACACGACGCCCGGACCGAATGGTCGCGGGAGTCGTGTCGGCGGCGAGTGCAGGCGGCGGCGCACTCGGGCGAGAGCGGTGTGGCGGCTACGGAGTGCAAGAGAGAGAACGGAGAGGGGAGGATGATCAGAAGCTCACGTAGAACACGACGAGCGAGTCGGTGAGCTCGGGGAGGGCCGGAGCGAGCGGGGCGACGGAGGCGATCTCGGCGACCTGAGGAAGAAGAAGGCGTCAGGGGCGGCGCTTCGACGCGTCCGGCGTTGTGTAGCTCAGCGATGGGGTGAGGTGTGGGGTGGCCGCTGGCCGCAGGAATGGCGAGTGGCGCGGCGGGCGTGTTCGGGCGGCTGCGCGTGAGAGAGACAGAGGAGGGGAGAGGTACGGGGAGAGGTCGAGGGAATTCCAGGGGTGCGTGGCGTCGTCTGGAGTCGTCCAGTGCGTCGGCAGAAGCAGGAGGTGGACGTCGTGGCCGCGCGCGTGCTAGCGCACCGCGGGCACACGCCCGTGCCTACTGGCGCGAGGAGGAAAGCGATAGAGGGGCTGCGGTGGTGGACTGGGCCAGTTGGCTGGGCCGCCAGTTGGGCCGGCTAGGTGGGCTGCACAGGTGAGGCCAGGTAAAACTCTCTCTTTCTCTCTCTTTTAGTTTCTGTTTACTATTTTCTATAGTTTGTTAGATTTGATTTGAAGCATCAAATTATTTAGAACTTTCTGTACATTTTTATGTGAGCTCAGGAAACTAGACCAAGGCCACATGCAAACTTACAAAAATTATTTGAACTTTATCTCTTATATAACAGAAATAAGTCCAACTCAAATATGTTATTGATTTAATTCAAAGGCCCAAAATAAATATTTTAAAGCCTCCAAAAATATTGGTTTGAATTTTATTCTTGCCAATATTTTTCAAGGTTTAATAGGAACATTTTCTTGGGCTTCTTTGAGAAGATTTTAATGTTGATCATTTTTAAATGGTTTCTGAGGCTTTGAAAATTCCTCAATTCAAATTTCATTTGAATTTAGACATGATGACATGAAGATCAAGCAAAGACAACAGGGGCTGAGCTAGGGCTGTGACAACTCACCCCCACTAAACAAGAATCTCGTCCCAAGATTCAAGACGGGAGGTAAGAGGAAAGGGGGTCACAAAACTATCACAATCTTCATGATCCATTTGCCCTTCTTGAAGATGTTGATTCATTGCTTCAAATTGATCTTGACGTCTTTGCTTTCGGGATCTTTATCCAACACGATGACCACAGAAGGAAACTCTACCGAAAACTTCTCCCCGAAGACCGATCACTCAAGATCAACTCACGTAATGAGACGTAGAAACATCTCTTGAGCTGAGAGGCAAAACACACCTTAAAAAGGATGGAAGAAACAATTGACGAGGGTTTCAAAGTAGCGAGGATAAACTGCCATGATCCCATAACGGGGCACCTTTGAGGAGGTGACTCGTAGGATCATCCCTTAAGTGGAAAAAAGAATTACTTTTGATACAGAGATCATTGAAAATCTTTATACCAGTCTAAGGCAAATCACAATCGATCATTGGAAGGGGTTCGAAAGAATGGCATACTCCAACTTGAATGGATGATGTGGACTACCATGTTGAAGACAACACAATGGATGATTTTTGCTTATCACCGAAAATGGATGGGACCCATGGTAAGTCCACTTTTGAAGATGATCCTGGACATCAACTGCTAAGAAGGGCAGCCCATGGAAAATTGGCACGATGGGGTGCAAGCTGGGAACAAAAGGAAAATGCTGGGAATGTTCCAACCATCATATCTGCCCGAGATTCAGAACTGGTTGGTAACAGAATATTTGAGACGTCATTTCTGGAAAAGAAAGTTGCAACACAAACCGACGAGACGACGTTGCGAGATTCTCGAGAAATGAACTACGATAGCAAGCTCCAAAACATGAGCTGGTTCTGCTACATACATGTGAGCATGTTGTCCAAGACAAGCATGACCACATAGTAGTCTTATAATAAAACACTATCTAGTTCAGGTGGGGAACCATCATCAAGGATTTCGAAGTCTTTACGCAAGTCCATGGATTAGATCCCAAGCATAGACTTCTTTTCCTTGAACAAGTCAATCAGTGGCTTGGTGTGCTAGGGATTCATATAGAATGAAGGTTGCAAGTCTTCAGACCACAGAATACTTCGCACATGTGCATGACTGACTTGGGATGATTCCAGAGAAAGCAAAACAAACTTTCTCTAATTCATGGCGGCAACTTGCACCTAATGCACATGAACTTGGAGAAAATCACTTCTTACACCAAGCATATACTTCATGAACGGAACATGAAGATAATGCTTACAAAAGTTTCCAACACTAGCTTTAATGTTCAACATAATCATGGAGATGATAAATATGCTGCTGATGGGCTCAACAACAATTCATCGAGATTTCCATATAGATGGAATCCCATAACTATGTGAGCAAAGTGATAACATTGGTTAGACCAAAAAATATAATGATGTATGCTCGAGGGATCAACCACGAGTAAGACAACATTACGAATATCGTTGGTTCTGATTTGATTTGATGATAGCCCATACTCAAATCAAAGATTGGGTAAGACAATAGGTCCAACAACTGATCACGAGGACCAATTGATGAAGATATCATCTTTCTTCAACACACACACACAAAAGATATCCCTTAGAGATGAACTAAGTTAAGCAAAGCTTTTACCTTCCAACTCTCCAAGTTGTTGTCTAGCTCAACCAACTAGCTCAGGGATATCCAACATAGATTCTTGGAGAAGGGGTGATTTATAAGAAAACCAACTTTATCACGAACTCAACATAGCGGTCACGTGACAACCAGGTAATACTTCCGAGAAGATCTTTGGAAAATCATGAACCACCGATATGTCACTAAGCTCGAGAACAATCTTGCTTCTCAGGCAAGACGATATGATCAAATAAGCAAGGATTGGCACTATCCTAACTCACTGATCGAAAACTGCATTGGAAATGAGGCTAGGTAGCACGATCAACCTTAGGGTGATGATTCAAAAATCAACACGCTAAGAATGAGGTTATTATCCATTTAACTACCAAGCAACGAAGTTGCTAGGAGTATAGATTTCACGCATCACGATTCACTTGTCGGCCTTCCGGTTACAATAACACGGGGACCGAGGAATGAATAATGATGGCAAGAAGTATCACTGTATCAAGAGTTCATAGGACGGTGTGCAATTTCCATGACATTCTTGATATAAAGATTGTAATACTCCAAGGTAGAACAGAATCAAAAGCTGCATTGGCATTTGATTTGCGGATTACAACTGCTTTGACCCAATCCTGGATATGGGTGAGGTACTGGAGTTTGTTTGTCCTAGTCATTCTGGAATAGAATGGCTTGACGAACCACAAGAGTAATAGGCATCAATAACACGAGTGCACGACTACTTCTGACTACAAATTGATAGACGGAGGTAAAAAAACAACTAATGAGGGACAACTCAAAGAACATATGATTTTCTGAGTTATGGATGCATGGATTAGCATGTTATTTCTTCTGGATAACCCATGCAGAAAGGTTGAACTGACAGAGTCACAATATAGAATGGAGAACTCATCGAGAGCACTCCTGTTGTGATCTTTTGGTTCAAGAGAACTCCTGCCATATTGGTTCATGTTATTGGAAGAACGTTGTACCACGGACCTCGAGGACTATCGCAAAGGTTACTAATATCCTAAAGGAACTAGCAAACACTATCAAGACGAGGTAAGTAGAGTGAATCTCGGGTTCAAAAACCCAGGAATAGAATTCCTACTAACTAAGTGGCATCACATGATGCTTTCGAGAATGATGGACAGAATCATCACACTGGGACACAAACATGGCTAGATTACTAGGTAATCTTCTAAGACACCTAGGGTCATAATAATAACTCCAACATATATGTCTAGGCAATAGAATACCTCAACTCAGCAATTAGTGTGATTAACCTGGCCTAAAAGAACAACAAAACCAGAGGGAAAGGATTTTGCAAATGCATCAGACTATTTAGAGACCTGGGATGACTCGGACAGCATAACGGCTGTAAATGCTCAAAAAGAATTGAGACATCCTGTAAAATGGTGGCATAACCACTCAACAACATCATATCAAGGTTCCGAGTCCAACTAACAACACACTGGAGTAGTAGAAATTGAACTGAGGCTTGAGACCAACAATCCTATGAGTCTACGAATTAGTAGCACGTGATCCTGATAGAAAGATGAGAAGCCTAGTTCTTAATCCCCATAGAAGAGAAGAGGGTGACTAGGATCAGAGGACATAAGGTAAAGGAGTAAAAAGAGACTTACGCTCCCTTCCACAATCAATTCCCTTATATAACTAAAGCATTTCTAGACTCAACTTCGACCGGTTGGGCTTGGTAATCCTACAGGCAGTCAGACTCTGATACCAAAGCTTTCAGGACCCCGATTGCAAGTCACATCGATCTAGCCGGTAACACCTCATATCACTTTGCGGCCTCACGCACGGTATTCCCACGGGTGTCGCCTTACCATTCCCCGGGACCGTTTGCGCCTTTTGGCTCACGTATATGATAGTGTCGCTAGCATCCATATGATAGAGAACCCAGGCCGACATGACTAGTCGTGAACCCAAAGTGGCACTAACTTACGGGGACAGGCATACATGAATCAACATCGAGCATGTCGGTCAGCAGCGTGCGAATCCGAGATGTAGCACTGCGCTAACAGGACTCCGGTGTACCGGGCTGTAGCAGGCTAGGCAGGACTCCTGATGTCACCGCGTGACATTTCCCCGAAGGGACAGACACAGGAACGAAGTGAATCACATGCCGGCCAGTCAAGTGTTCCGGAGCAGTAGTGCTGGCCTAGCAGGACTCACGAGTCCACATATTCACCATATCAATACACCACTATGGATCCGCTCCCGTCTCCCTACGAGAAGGCCATCCATAGCACTCACGCTTATCTTGCGAGTTTTAGAGTATCCACTTCCACTTGTCTATGAACTGTACAGGCAACCCAGAAGTCCTTTACTGCGGACACGGCTATTCGAATAGATCATTTATAACCCTGCAGGGGTGTAATTCTTCACACACGCTCTCACCACTTACCACCATGTACACGTCGTGTATCTCGGCAACCTTCAAGCGGAAGCCTGGCGAGGGAGTCGGCCACGACCTGACTAACCACACAAGTCTCTAGTCCAGGTTTATCGCCTATTCGGGTTCCATCCGCGAGGAGATCCGGCCGGGGTTTCGCTCACAGCCCCAAATGATGTGTGCAGGGTTCCCGAGACACCAAACGGGCGCCCGGTACACCGGGCCATAGTGTATCTACCGCATCATAGCCCACCCCTAGGGTCAGCGCTACGCACGGCCTCCAACCCATATGCTACAAACACCAGAAACTAGTTGCAACTCCTGGACAGAGAACAGGGGCGGTTAATAAGTCGAGAGAGTCAATTAAGGATCCCAATGTGTGGTAGTAGCTGTTCATGGATCACAAACACATAACCCAGTTCCTGAGGATGGTTTCAATGAGACAACCCACCATGTACTCCTACATGGCCTCTCACCGCTACCTTTACCAAATCGTGTTCACACACTTAGCTCACACACAGTAGGACATGTTCATCACCATTCCAATTCATTCCCGATGAATCAGACCTGACTCAACTCTAAGCAGTAGCAGGCATGACAAACAAGCATGAATGAGTAGGCACATCAGGGCTCAAACAACTCCTACTCATGCTAGTAGATTTCATCTATTTACTAAGGCAATGACAGGTCATGCAGAGGAAAGGGGTTCAACTACCGCAGCATGTAATAGTTGAACCGTTGTTTTCCTAATGTAGTAAAAGAGAGCAGGAGCGAGAGAGTGGGATTGTATCGGAATGAACAAGGGGGTTTTGCTTGCCTGACACTTCTGAAGATAATATAGTTCTTCATCGGTGTCATCAAACTCATCGTCGGAACCACGTCTATCGAGAGGGAACAAATACCATAAACAGAGAAGAAACACAATCAATGCAATGCAACAATATGATGCATGATCATGCAATGGCAATATGCCGTGGTTTAAGCTAATGCAACTAGCAGCCAGATTAAATGAAGTTGGTTTGAACCAAAGATTCAAATTCAACTCCATATGTGATTATTCAAATGCCATTTATTTGATTTGTCCTAAACAGAAGCAATAAGTTGTTCTAACGTGCATGAAAAGGGTACAGATGGCTAGATTGGATTTTTCTGATCATTTTTCATATATAATTTGTTTCATTTGGAGTTACGGTTTAATTTCTATGAATTTTAAAAGTTTAGGCAAATTTCTGAAATAAATAAATCATTTCTGATTTATTTAAAACTACAGAAAACATTTACTGCGTCAGCATGATGTCATCGTGACATTAGCAGGCCAGCGCGGGTTTTCTAGGTCAAACCTGACATTGGGGCCCACTGGTCAGTGACTAGCTAACTAACACAGTTAGTTAGTGCTAAGTTAAATACTAACCTGAGTTAGTTAGGTCCCGGGCCCACATGTCGATGGCTCATCTAATTAACTAAGTTAATTAACACAAATTAAACCTAACACTAATTAAGTAGGGGCCTAGGCCCGCACGTGAGGACCCAGGGGAGGTCAAACCCCTGGTCAGCGGGGTCAAACACACCGGCAACTTGACACCGGCGAGGCCAGTCGCGGCGGCAAGCCTCGGGTTTGTGTCTCCGGCGACCAAACGGGCGGCCGAGGCCATCTACGGGGAGCTGGAGCTCACCCGCATCCAGCGCGGCATGTGGTGGCACCGGGGACGGTCGGAGCTCGCCGGAAACGAGCTCGGGGCGGCGCCGGCGTTCAGGTGAGCGCGGTGATGCAGAAGGAGTGGCCGTGTAGGCGCGCGCGTGACCCCTACAGGGGCTACGCGAGGTAGCGAGTGTGTTGGACATGACGCCCGGACCGAATGGTCGCCGGAGTCGTGTCGGCGGCGAGTCCAGGCGGCGGCGCAGTCGGGCGAGAGGGGCGTGGCGGCTACGGAGTGCAAGAGAGAGAACGGAGAGGGAGAGGATGATCAAAAGCTCATGTAGAACATGACGAGTGAGTCGGTGAGCTCGGGGAGGGGCCGGAGCGAGCGGGGCGGCGGAGGCGATCTCGGTGACCCGAGAAAGAAGAAGGCGTCGGGGGCGGCGCTTCGACGTGTCCGGCATTGTGTAGCTCAGCGAGGGGGTCGAGGACGAAGTGGCGGAGCTTCTGGGCGCGTCGGTGAGGCGTGGGGTGGCCGGTGGCCGCGGGCACGGCGAGTGGCGCGGCGGGCGTGTTCGGGCGGCTGCGCGTGAGAGAGACAGAGGAGGGGAGAGGCACGTGGAGAGGCCGAGGGAATTTCAGGGGGTGCGTGGCGTCGTTTGGAGTCGTCCAGGGCGTCGGCAGAAGCATGAGGTGGCCGTCGGTGGCCGCGCGCGTGCTAGCGCACCGCGGGCACACGCCCATGCCTACTGGCGTGAGGAGGAAGGCGACAGAGGGGCTGCGGTGGTGGACTGGGCCAGTTGGCTGGGCCGCCAGCTGGGCCGACCAGGTGGGCTGCACAGGTGAGGCCAGGTAAAACTCTCTCTCTCTCTCTCTCACTCTCTTTTAGTTTCTGTTTTCTATTTTCTGTAGTTTGTTAGATTTGATTTGAAGCATCAAATTATTTATAACTTTCTGTAAATTTTTATGTGAGCTCAGGAAACTAGTCCAAGGCCACATGCAAACTTACAAAAATTATTTGAACTTTATCTCTTATATAACAGAAATAAGTCCAACTCAAATATGTTATTGATTTAATTCAAAGGCCCAAAATAAATATTTTAAAGCCTCCAAAAATATTGGTTTGAATTTTATTCTTGCCTATATTTTTCAAGGTTTAACAGGAACATTTTCTTGGGCTTCTTTGAGAAGATTTTAATGTTGATCATGTTTAAATGGTTTCTGAGGCTTTGAAAATTCCTCAATTCAAATTTCATTTGAATTTAGACATGATAACATGAAGATCAAGCAAAGACAACAGGGGCTGAGCTAGGGCTGTGACAGGAACGTCCCAGCTTTGGGGACGAAACGTTATCCATTGCCTCTTATTGCTTTCAAGTTTTTTTCCCGTGTCAACATGAAACAACAGGAGTGTCGTGTGAATTTTTTGGGTTCGTTTGGACATATTTATACATTAACAGAGTTTTCAATGCATTTTTGTGCATAATTCAAATTTAAACTACATGCGCATGCTCCAGTGCATATAAATTCATTGAGAAATCAAATCTTTGTCGTTGGGTGCATGCTTAGGTCCCATGCAAGAAATGGGAATGAATTTAAAACACCATGGCACCGTTGATTGCCGGCAAAACAGTGAGATGCCTGGTTTTTTAAATTCTAGTAAATCCAAAACTCATCTGAAATTCATGAAACTTGGCATGCTATCTGGAGCAGCATCAACATGCCATGGTACAAATTTTGTCCCATTTGGGGCAGGTTTGGGTATATGCTTCTCACAAACCGGAGCTTCTTAGAACAAGCATCATGGTTTTCGGTAGGGAACGTCCCACCTTTGGGAATGAAACGATATCCATTGCCTCTTATTGCTTTGAAGATTTTTTCTCGTGTCAACATAGAACAACAGGAGTGCTGTGTGAATTTTTGTGATTTGCCGGGGTTCGTTTGGACATTTTTATGCATTAACTGAGTTTTCAATGCATTTATGTGCATAATTCAAACTTGAACTACATGCGCAAGCTCCAGTGCATATAAATTCGTTGAAACTTCAAATCTGTGTCCTTGGGTGCATGCTGAGGTCCCATGCAAGAAATGGGAATGAATTTCAAACACTAGGGCACCGTTGATTGCCAGCAAAACAGTGAGATGCCTGGTTTTTAAATTCTAGTAAATCCAAAACTCATCTGAAATTCATGAAACTTGGCATGCTATCATCGAGCGGCATCAACATGCCGTGGTACAAATTTTGTCCCATTTGGGGCAGGTTTGGGTATATGCTTCTCACAAACCGGAGCTTCTCACAACAAGCATGATGGCTTTCGGTAGGGAACGTCCCACCTTTCGGGACGAAACGATATCCATTGCCCCTTATTGCTTTCAAGTTTTTTTCTCGTGTCAACATAGAACATCAGGAGTGTTGTGTGAATTTCTGTGATTTTTCGGCGTTCGTTTGGACATTTTTATGCATTAATTGAGTTTTCAATGCATTTATGTGCATAATTCAAATTTGAACTACATGCGCATGCTCCAGTGCATATAAATTCATTGATAAATCAAATCTTTGTTGTTGGGTGCATGCTTAGGTCCCACGCAAGAATTGGGAATGAATTTCAAACACCAGGGCACTGTTGATTGCCAGCAAAACAGTGAGATGCCTGGTTTTTAAATTCTAGTAAATCCAAAACTAGTCTGAAATTCATGAAACTTGGCATGCTATCATGGAGCGGCATCAACATGCCGTGGTACAAATTTTGTCCCATTTGGGGCAGGTTTGGGTATATGCTTCTCACAATCCGGAGCTTCTCACAATAAGCATGATGGTTTTCTGTAGGGAACGTCCCAGCTTTGGGGACGAAACGATATCCATTGCCTCTTATTTCTTTCAAGCTTTTTTCTCGTGTCATCATAGAACAACAAGAGTGTCGTGTGATTTTTTGTGATTTTTTGGGGTTCGTTCGGACATATTTACGCATTAACTGAGTTTTCAATGCATTTATGTGCATAATTCGAATTTGAACTAGATGCGGATGCTCCAGTGCATATAAATTCATTGAGAAATCAAGTCTTTGTCGTTGGGTGCATGCTTAGGTCCCATGCTAGAAATGGGAATTAATTTCAAACACCATGGCACCGTTGATTGCCGGCAAAACAGTGAGATGCCTGGTTATTTAAATTCTAGTAAATCCAAAACACGTCTGAAATTCATGAAACTTGGCATGCTATGATGGAGCGGCATCAACATGCCGTGGTACAAATTTTGTCCCATTTGGGGCAGGTTTGGGTACATGCTTCTCACAAATCGGAGCTTCTCACAAGAAGCATGATGGTTTTCAGTAGGGAACGTCCCACCTTTGGGGATGAAACGATATCCATTGCCTCTTATTGCTTTCAAGTTTTTTCTCATGTCAACATAGAACAACAGGAGTGTTGTGTGAATTTTTGTGATTTCTCGGGGTTCGTTTGGACATTTTTATGCATTAACTGAGTTTTCAATACATTTATGTGCATAATTCAAATTTGAACTACATGCGCATGCTCCAGTGCATATAAATTCGTTGAAAATTCAAATCTGTGTTCTTGGGTGCATGCTTAGGTCCCATGCAAGAAATGGGAATGAATTTCAAACACCAGGGCACCGTTGATTGCCGGCGAAACAGTGAGATGCCTGGTTTTTAAATTCTAGTAAATCCAAAACTCGTCTGAAATTCATGAAACTTGGCATGCTATCATGGAGCGGCATCAACATGCCGTGGTAAAATTTTTGTCCCATTTGGGGCAGGTTTGGGTATATGCTTCTCACAAACCGGAGCTTCTGACAACAAGCATGATGGTTTTCGGTAGGGAACGTCCCACCTTTGGGGACGAAACGATATCCATTGCCTCTTATTGATTTCAAGTTTTTTTCTCGTGTCAACATACAACAACAGGAGCGTCGTGTGAATTTTTGTGATTTTTCGAGGTTCATTTGGACATTTTTATGCATTAACTAAGTTTTCAATGCATTTATGTGCATAATTCAAATTTGAACTACATGCGCATGCTCCAGTGCATATAAATTCGTTGAGAAATCAAATCTTTGTCGTTGGGTGCATGCTTAGGTCCCATGCAAGAAATGGGAATGAATTTCAAACACCATGGCACCGTTGATTGCCGGCAAAACAGTGAGATGCCTGGTTTTTTAAATTCTAGTAAATCCAAAACTCGTCTGAAATTCACGAAACTTTGCATGCTATCATGTAGCGGCATCAACATGCCGTGGTACTAATTTAGCCCCATTTGGGGCAGGTTTGGGTATATGCTTCTCACAATCCGGAGCTTCTCACAACAAGCATGAAGGTTTTCTGTAGGGAACGTCCCAGCTTTGGGGACAAAACGATATCCATTGCCTCTTATTTCTTTCAAGTTTTTTTCTCGTGTCAACATAGAACAACAGGAGTGTCGTGTGAATTTTTGTGATTTTTGGGGTTCGTTTGGACATATTTATGCATTAACTGAGTTTTCAATGCATTTATGTGCATAATTCAAATTTGAACTACATGCGCATTGATGTTGGGTGGAACCCTAGATGGCCGATCTTTCACGAAAGGAGCGGATCCCTACGAAGAACGTGATGCACACGAGGGGAAACATGAGAGAAATCAGTCAACCAACAAGAATAGATCACACATGCGCTTGATCGATGAACACAAAGGTAAGATACAAGATCCAAGTCCAACAAAGGACGATACAAAGGGTAACCGGTTCTTCTCCGTGAGGAGGTCTTGATGGGGGTCTTCTCCGTGAGGAGGTCTTGAATCCAAGGTGGATCGTCCCCGTAGAGGGGCCGCGGTCTCTCTCATGGAGTAGATCCGTATGGATGAGCAATGCTCTATCTCACATATGAGCTAAACCAATGCTAACCCTAGAAAGAGGAAGGGGATGGAGTATATATAGTCTAGGGGGCCGAAGAGGTACATGGGCTTCGGCCCTTTACTGTGCGCAGACAGGCGGAGCCGGATGTCCGGGCGTCGGGCCGGATGTTCGGGCCTTCAGGGGATGCCGGATGTCTGGTCTGGGGGCCGGATGTCCGGGCTATCGTGGCTGCGTCTTGTGCTCTCTGGATAGGCGGGGCCGGATGTCCAGGGCTTCGGGAGGAGCCGGATGTACGAGCTAGGGGGCCGAATGTCCGGGCTGACGGCGCAAGCTTCTGTAGGTTCTGGTGCGTGGCACCGGATTTCCGGGCTTCTGGCCGGATGTCCGGGCTGGGGCCGGATGTCCGGGGCCTGTAGATGTTGGGCGGCTGGGATGTGGCTGTAGTGGATGTCTCCAGCGGCCGGATGTCCGGGGCTGGGGCCGGATGTCCGGGCCGTGGAGCTGTCTTCTTCTCCTTCCGGCGCTTCTCTTCATCCGTGAACTTGGCGGCTTGTCCGTCTTCACGTGCATCCTCGGGAGGTTCCTCTTGACACTTAATCATGCATAGCATATCGGACTTAGGTAGTAGCCATGTCTCGAGTGGATCATATGTGATATCACTAAGGAAGGAAGTCACCTCGTTCTCGAGAGCTCTAGCTCGTGCTCGTGTCATGGGTCCTCTTGGCTCTTGATGAGACGATGGTAGGTCCATGGGGATGATCGTAGGATGCCCTGCATCATCTCCCCTCCCTTGGGAAAGATCCGACCTCGGATCGAAATCCTCATCACCAGGGTACGGGGAGAGATCTTCGATGTTGAAGATGTCGCTCACGGAGTACTTGTCGCGTGGGATGTCGATCTTGTATGCGTTGTTGTTGTAGCGTGCAAGCACCTTGAAGGGTCCATCCGCTCGGGGTAGTAGCTTGGACTTGCGTTCCTTGGGGAAGCGATCCTTGCGAAGGTGTAGCCACACAAGATCTCCAACATTGAACATCATGGGTTGCTTGTTGACGTTGAGCTTGGTCGCGAGTCATTGTACTTGGCGCTCGATGGTGTGCCTTGTATCTTCATGCATCTTCTTGAGGAAGTTGACTCGGGCACTCGCGTCCATGTTTGTGCGCTCTTGTAGCGGTAGAGGTAGAATGTCCAATGGGGACAATGGGTTGAAGCCATAGACGACCTCGAAGGGGGACTTGACGGTAGTCGAATGTCTTGCATGATTGTAGGCGCACTCGGCGATAGGTAGGCACTCCTCCCACTCCTTGATGTTCTTCTTTATCAACACGCGTAGTAGAGTGGAGAGCGTGCGGTTTGTCACCTCCGTTTGGCCGTCGGTTTGTGGATGGTATGCCAAAGAGAACAAGAGCTTGATTCCGAGCTTGGCGCACAAGGTCTTCCAAAAGTAACTCAAGAACTTGATGTCACGGTCCGAGACAGTTGTCTTTGGCACTCCATGAAGGCACAAGATTTCCCTACAAAACAAATTTGCAACATGTGAAGCATCATCTATCTTGTTGCAAGGAATGAAATGTGCCATTTTGGAGAATCGGTCCACAACAACAAAAACGGAATCCTTGCCATTTCGAGTTCTAGGCAAACCAAGCACAAAGTCCATGCTAATATCTTCCCATGGGTGATATGGAATTGGAAGTGGCATATAGAGGCCATGAGATTGGGCTTTAGACTTAGCTTTGCGACATGTAGAGCATCGGTTGGTGAAGCGATTGACGTCGCGAAACATCTTGGGCCAAAAGTAGTTCTTGGAGAGCGTAGCAAATGTCTTGTCACGTCCAAAGTGTCCCATGAGTCCGCCTCCATGAGATTCCTGCAAAAGCAACAAGCGAAGAGAGGACTCGGGGATGCAAAGTTTGTTAGCTCTCATAAGATATCCATCCTTGATGTTGTATCGATCCCAAGAAGCATGCGTCAAACACTTGGCGTAAGGAATAGCAAATGTAGGATCATGCTCATACAAGTCTTTTATGTGCTCAAAACCAATGACATTTAACTCAAGTTGAGTAACAAGCATGCATATATGGGAAAGTGCATCCGCCACAACATTTTCCTTACCTTTAATATACTTGATGACATAAGGAAATGACTCAATAAATTCACTCCACTTAGCATGACGCTTGTTCAACTTAGTTTGACCCTTAAGATATTTAAGCATTTCATGGTCGGTATGGATGATGAACTCATGAGGGCGAAGGTAATGTTCCCATTCATGCAAAACTCGCACTAAAGCATATAGCTCTTTGTCATAGATGGGGTAATTTAGTTGCGCTCCGGAAAGTTTCTCACTAAAGTAAGCAATTGGGCGCTTCTCTTGTGTTAACACACCTCCTATGCCATTACCACTAGCATTGCAATGAATTTCGAAAGGTTTGTCAAAGTTGGGTAATGCAAGCACGGGAGCATGAGTAAGCAAATTCTTAAGCTCATTGAAAGCGATATCTTGGGATGTTCCCCGAACAAACGGTGCATTTTTCTTACTCAAAGCATTCAAAGGTGAAGCAATGGTGCTAAAATCCTTCACAAATCTACTGTAGAAACCGGCTAAACTAAGAAAACTACGCACTTGTTGCAAATTGGTTGGTTGGGGCCAAGTTTTAATAGAATTGATCTTAGATTCATCAACATGAATACCCTTAGAAGATACTACGAAACCCAAGAAAACAAGCGTATCAACACCAAATAGGAATTTTTCCATATTAGCATAAAGTTGCTCTTTTCGAAGAGTTTGTAGCACGGTGCGAAGGTTGGTGACATGCTCTTTGAGAGATTTGCTAAACACAAGGATATCATCAAAGTAGACAACAACAAATTAACCAATGTAAGGGCGAACCACGTAATGCATAAGACGCATGAAAGTACCGGGTGCTTCCGATAAACCCATAGGCATGACTAACCACTCATATAGACCAAACTTGATTTTGAAAGCAGTTTTCCATTCATCACCGTCTTGTATGCGTATTTGATAGTAACCACTTTTAAGATCAATTTTGGAAAAGATAGTGGCACCGCAAAGTTCATCAAGCATATCATCAAGGCGTGGAATGGGGTACCTATATCGAACGGTGATAGCATTGATAGGTCTACAATCGGAACACATTCGAAAACTACCGTCTCGTTTTGGCACAAGAATGACCGGTACGGCACAAGGACTCAAACTTTCACACACATGTCCATGATCTATGAGATGCTTTACTTGCCTTTGTATTTCTTTGGTTTCTTCGGGGTTGACGCGGTAGGGAGCTTTGTTTGGAAGCAGCGCTCCGGGGATGAGATTGATTCGGTGCTCAATGCCTCGTAGTGGTGGTAGACCCGGAGGTAGCTCATCGGGGAAAACATCTTGGAATTCCTGCAATAAAGAAGATAACACCAAAGGTAGGTCGTGAGAGTTGTTAGTTTTGGTGCCTTGTCCTTGCACAATAGGACATAGTGTAGGACACTTGATGGGTTCTCACACACTTCTCTCATCTCACGTTTGGTGGCAAATAGGACTAATGATTTCTTGTCGCTCATCGTGGAGGCACTCAATTTGGGCTTGTGGCGCTCACTCGCTTTTTGGTGGGTAGCTCTCTCACTATTCTCTCCACGATGGGTGTTTTCCTTGTCGGCGAGCACTTGGCTTGGAGACATAGGACGTAGCACAAACTCTTTCCCTTTCATCTTGAAGCTATAGTGATTTGTACGCCCATTGTGAATGACACCTCGGTCAAATTGCCATGGCCATCCAAGAAGGAGGTGGAAAACGGTCATTGGAAGGACATCACACTCCAAAGTGTCTTCATAGGCGCCGATCTTGAAAGAGACTTGTACCCTATGCTCGACTTGGATGGTGCCGGTGTCGCTTAGCCATTGAACCTTGTAGGGGTGCGGGTGCTTCATCTTGACCAATTGGAGTTTGGAGCATAGTTCTTCACTTGCCAAGTTATGGCAACTCCCTCCATCGATGATGACCTTGACGGACCGTCCATTGATGCCGGCCTTTGTGTGGAAGATATGGCATCTTTGATCTTCGTCTTGTTGATGTTGAAGTGTCAAGACCTTGGAGACAACAAAAGCGGGACTTGAGTCTTCGTCACAAAAGATGTGATCATCTTCTTCTTCATTGTTCACTTGTCGGTGCATGGCCACTTGTTCAAGGGCTTCCATTTCTCCTTCACTCATGGAGTCGTAGGTTCTGTCGTCGTTGAGGATCATGGTGCGCTTGTTTGTGCACTCGAAGGACTTGTGGCCTCGGCCTCTGCATGTGAAACATTTGATGGAACTTGTCTTGATGGTCTCATCGGTTGGAGTAGATGATGATGAAGCTTTCGGCTTGAAGTTGCTTGTAGTAGGAGGACGACTTGAGCTTGTCGAAGTTTTCTTGTAACTTGACTTGTCGCCGTTGCTTGTAGATGGCTTGGTTGAAGGTGTTGGAGTCGTCGAAGCTTGATTGTTGGAGAGGCCATAGGACTTGGATGAGAACTTGGCATACTTGAAGTCGTCTTGTACTTGCCGTTCCGCTTTGGTAGCTTGATGCACTAGCTCGATGAGGTTCGAGTATGGTTGGAAGTCGGCAATCTTCTTGATAGGGTGATTGAGTCCATTCAAGAAACGTGCCATAGTTTGCTCATCATCTTCTTTGACATTGGCTCGTATCATGGCAATCTCCATTTCCTTGTAGTACTCTTCAACGCTCTTGGTTCCTTGCTTGAGTTGTTGGAGTTTCTTGAAGAGGTCGCGGTTGTAGTAGTTTGGCACGAATCATGCTCTCATGACATCCTTCATTTGTGCCCAATTGGTGATGGGTGGTTCACCTCTTGCCGCTCTGCGCTCAATGACTTGTTCCCACCAAATGAGGACGTAGTCTTGGAATTGAAGGGATGCCATTGCGATCTTCTTCTCTTCTTCGTAGTTGTGCAAACGGAAGATTTTGTCAACCTTCAATGCCCATGATATGTACTCTTCGGGGTCATTGCTTCCGGTAAACTTGGGCATGGTGAACTTTAGCTTGCCATATCGTTGTTCTTCATTGTGTTGGGGTCGGGGATGGTGACGCCCATGTCGGTGAGGATTGGCAATCTCATGTTGCTCTTGGCGAGGAGGGTTGTCTTCCTCATGTTGCTCTTGGCGAGGAGATTTGTCGACCTCATGTTGCTCTTGGCGTGGACGGGGTCCATTGTCTTCTTGCTCTCGATGGACTTGACGTTCTTGTCTCGCTTGAGGAGAAGCTTGTCTATCTTGACGAGGAGCTTGTCGATGCACACGTGCTTGGTAAATCCTTTCTTGAGCTTCGTCGCGAAGTGCTTCTTGATGTAGTCGAGCTTGTCGGCCTCGATTGGCTACGGCACGACTTGAATCTTGAAGGGCACGTTGCGCCTCAAGTGCTTGAGCTTCACATAGTTGTTGTTATTGACATTGCGCCTCGGTGTCTTGTGCATCTTGATTTTGTCGCGCTCGCTCCTCTTGTTCTTGTTGTCGTTGGCGTTGCCGTTCTTGTGCTTGTGCGAAAGCAGCTTGGTTGAGTCGGTGTCGTGTAGAGGATTGTGGTTAGCTTGACGGTCTTGATGCGCGGCACGACGAAGAGTGTTCGATGTCGGTGTACTTGAACCGGAGAAAGTGTCGTCGGAGTGTCGACTTGAGCGGCTCCGTCTTGACGAGGACGAAGTTGTAGAAGAGCGGACCATCATGGTTCGGATATCTTCTTTGAGGGAACTCATGGATGTGTCAAAGTAGTCTCTTGTACGTTGCTCGGATTGTCGTAGGTCCATGGCGAGATTGTCGATGCGGTCGCCCAAAGCAAGTTGTTCTTGATGCAAAGCTCGGTGTGCACCAAATAGTTGAGTCTTGGTGACATAGGATGACATGTCGTCATCTTGCTCCAAGAAGAGTGGATTGGTAGAAGTACTTGGCCTATCCATCATTCCAAACAAAGATATGTTAGTGGGAGAAAGAGAAGAACCAATACCAAATGTACCTTGACCGGTGTTGAAAATGGATCAAAGATCAATCCAATGTGTAGCAATGAAATAGCACAATTGGTACCAATTCTTGTCGGTTCTCACACCTACACAAGTAAAAGCTTATGGAGGAGCTTGGTTAGGATGGTGGCACAAAATTTGATGCAATTGTAAGTGAGACTCAATAATGTTGGAAAAGATTCACAAATTTGCAAATGCAACAAGTAGACCAATAGCAAGATATGGTACACGGAAACACACACGCAAATAGATAAGTGGGGTTGGGTAACCAAGCATGAGCAAAAATGTGGAATCCACCAAGATGCTCTTTTTGCACAACACTAGAGAGACGCTAGCACGATTGCACAAAAGGCGGATACGAACTTGTGCACAACCTACTAAGCAAAAATGCAACGACTTCTATCCCAAGTATGCTATATGTATGATGTTCCTATGCGTTGATCCAAGATGATCGAGTATGACAATCTTAATGTTGTATGATGCTATGGTTCTTGCTTATAAGCTCTTTGCTTATCTTTCTTCTTTTGCTTAAAAGCTTGTTTGGCTCTTTGTTGTTTGAGCTCGTTTCTCATGCAATGCTTCACGAACCAAGATAGCAATTGTGTATGCGAAGACAACTTTGTGACACAAGAGATGATACCAAGATATGCAACACAATGATGGTATGTATGCTATGGTAAGTATGAACACTAATGTGCACAAGTCATGTTGCCAGCAATACTCAAAGGCTAGTCTCGATGGGCAAGCTACGCAAAAGTAAGGCTATGGGGTTATCAATGCAAATGCAAGAGAGTATGATGATATGACGATACCAAGATGATATGAAGGTGAAAGTGATACCAAAGTGATGTAGCCATTCGTAGTAGTCCTTGGCGAAGATGAGCGGTGGTCATGTTGATGCCGAACCGTACCTAGATAGCCGAAACACAATAGGACACGGAAACCACAACTCAAATTCTCAAAGCAAAAATGGGTCAAAATTGTAGGAGTTGGTAGCAGGAAAGGCTATGGTGGTGCTATGAGGAAGTGGTGGTGGTATGCGGAAGTGTATTTGGGCACCGGGACAAAATTGGACGAAAGTTAGGCGGTAAACGGAGTGGGGGATGGAAGAGTTGCTGTCAAGGGCCGGATGTCCGGGCTGGTGGCCGGATGTGCGGGCCGGGCCGGATGTCCGGGCTCAGGATCCGAAGAACACCACGTGGAGAGGTCAAATCCGGGGCAAAATTCAAAATTTTTGTGGATGGAATTTGGGGAAAAGATGGGGAAAAGCTAGATCTACCTGCAACACACGAAATCCGCGGATCAAATCCAACAAAACTTCATCACACCAACAAATCACAAAAAAATGTTGGGGCTATTTTTGTGGGGCAATTTTCGGATTAGGACGAAAAACAACAAAATCAAGCTAGAAAACAAAGAGAGGGGGCTCCGAAATCGTGATCAACGTGGCTCATGATACCAAGATGATGTAGGGTGGAACCCTAGATGGCCGATCTTTCACGAAAGGAGCGGATCCCTACGAAGAACGTGATGAAAACGAGGGGAAACACGAGGGAAACACGAGGGGAACACGAGAGAAATCACTCAACCACCAAGAATAGATCACACATGCGCTAGATCGATGAACACAAAGGTAAGATACAAGATCCAAGTCCAACAAAGGACGATACAAAGGGTAACCGGTTCTTCTCCGTGAGGAGGTCTTGATGGGGGTCTTCTCCGTGAGGAGGTCTTGAATCCAAGGTGGATCGTCTCCGTAGAGGGGCCGCAGTCTCTCTCATGGAGTGGATCTGTATGGATGAGCAATGCTCTATCTCACATATGAGCTAAACCAATGCTAACCCTAGAAAGAGGAAGGGGATGGAGTATATATAGTCTAGGGGGGCGAAGAGGTACATGGGCTTCGGCCCTTTACTGTGCGTAGACAGGCGGAGCCGGATGTCCGGGCGTCGGGCCGGATGTCCGGGCCTTCAGGGGATGCCGGATGTCCGGGCAGTCTTGGCTGCGTCTTGTGCTCTCTGGATAGGCGGGGCCGGATGTCCGGGCGAAGGGGCCGGATGTTTGGGGCTTCGAGAGGAGCCGGATGTCCGGGCTGACGGCGCAAGCTTTTGTAGGTTCTGGTGCGTGGCACCGGATTTCCGGGCTTCTGGCCGGATGTCCGGGCTGGGGCCGGATGTCCAGGGCCTGTAGATGTTGGGCGGCTGGGATGTGGCTGTAGTGGATGTCTCCAGCGGCCGGATGTCCGAGGCTGGGGCCGGATGTCCGGGCCCTGGAGCTGTCTTCTTCTCCTTCTGGCGCTTCTCTTCATCCGTGAACTTGGCGGCTTGTCCGTCTTCACGTGCATCCTCAGGAGGTTCCTCTTGACAACTAATCATGCATAGCATATCGGACTTACGTAGTAGCCATGTCTCGAGTGGATAATATGTGATATCACTAAGGAAGGAAGTCACCTCGTTCTCGAGAGCTCTAGCTCGTGCTCGTGTCATGGGTCCTCTTGGCTCTTGAGACGATGGTAGGTCCATGGGGATGATCGTAGGATGCTCCACATCACGCATGCTCCAGTGCATATAAATTCGTTGAGAAATCAAATCTTTGTCATTGGGTGCATGCCTAGGTCCCATGCAAGAAATGGGAAAGAATTTCAAACACCATGGCACCGTTGATTGCCGGCAAAACAGTGAGATGCCTGGTTTTTTAAATTCTAGTAAATCCAGAACTCGTGTGAAATTCATGAAACTTGGCATGCTATCATGGAGCGGCATCAACATGCCGTGGTACAAATTTTGTCCCATTTGGGGCAGGTTTGGGTATATGCTTCTCAGAAACCGGAGCTTCTCACAACAAGCATGATGGTTTTCGGTAGGGAACGTCCCACCTTTGGGGATGAAACGATATCCATTGCCTCTTAGTGCTTTCAAGTTTTTTTCTCGTGTCAACATAGAACAACAGGAGTGTTGTGTGAATTTTTGTGATTTCTCGGGGTTCGTTTGGACATTTTTATGCATTAACTGAGTTTTCAATGCATTTATGTGCATAATTCAAATTTGAACTACATGCGCATGCTCTAGTGCATATAAATTCGTTGAAAATTCAAATCTGTGTCCTTGGGTGCATGCTTAGTTCCCATGCAAGAAATGTGAATGAATTTCAAACACCAGGGCACCGTTGATTGCCGGCAAAATAGTGAGATGCCTGGTTTTTAAATTCTAGTAAATCCAAAACTCGTCTGAAATTCATGAAACTTGGCATGCTATCATGGAGCAGCATCAACATGCCGTGGTACAAATTTTGTCCCATTTGGGGCAGGTTTGCTTATATGCTTCTCACAAACCGGAGCTTCTCACAAGAAGCATGATGGTTTTCGGTAGGGAACGTCCCACCTTTCGGGACGAAACGATATCCATTGCCTCTTACTGCTTTCAAGTTTTTTTCTCGTGTAAACATAGAACAACAGGAGTGTTGTGTGAAATTTTGTGATTTTTCGGGGTTCGTTTGGACATTTTTATGCATTAACTAAGTTTTCAATGCATTTATGTGCATAATTGAAATTTGAACTACATGCGCATGCTCCAGTGCATAGAAATTTGTTGAAAAATCAAATCTTTGTTGTGGGGTGCATGCTTAGGTCCCATGCAAGAAATGGGAATGAATTTCAAACACCAAGGCACCGTTGATTGCCGGCAAAACAGTGAGATGCCTGGTTTTTAAATTCTAGTAAATCCAAAACTAGTCTGAAATTCATGAAACGTGGCATGCTATCATGGAGCGGCATCAACATGCCGTGGTACAAATTTTGTCCCATTTGGGGCAGGTTTGGGTATATGCTTCTCACAATCCGGAGCTTCTCACAACAAGCATGATGGTTTTCTGTAGGGAACGTCCCAGCTTGGGGACGAAACGATATCCATTGCCTCTTATTTCTTTCAAGTTTTTTTCTCGTGTCAACATAGAACAACAGGAGTGTCGTGTGAGTTTTTGTGATTTGTCGGGTTTCGTTTGGACTTATTTATGCATTAACTGAGTTTTCAATGCATTTATGTGCATAATTAAAATTTTAACTACATGCGCATGCTCCAGTGCATATAAGTTCGTTGAGAAATCAAACCTTTGTCGTTGGGTGCATGCTTAGGTCCAATGCAAGAAATGGGAATGAATTTCAAACACCATGGCACCATTGATTGTCGGAAAAACAGTGAGATGCCTGGTTTTTTAAATTCTAGTAAATCCAAAACTCGTGTGAAATTCATGAAACTTGGCATTCTATCATGGAGCGGCATCAACATTGTCGGGACCCCGATTCTAAGTCACACCGATCTAGCCTGTAACACCTCATATCACTTTGCAGCCTCACGCACGGTATTCCCACGGGTGTCGCCTTACCATGGCCCGGGACCGTTTGCGCCTTTTGGCTCACGTATATGACAATGTCGCTAGCATCCATATGACAGAGAACCCGGGCCGACATGGCTAGTCGTGAACCCAAAGCGGCACTAACGTATGGGGATAGGCATACATGAATCAACATCGAACGTGTCGGTCAGCAGCGTGTGAATCCGGGCTGTAGCACTGGGCTAACAGGACTCCGGGAACCCGGGCTGTAGCAGGCTAGGCAGGACTCCGGATGTCACCGCGTGACATTTCCCCGAAGGGACAGACACAGGAACAATGTGAAACACATGCCGGCCAGTCAAGTGTCTAGAGCAGTAGTGCTGGGCTAGCAGGACTCCGGTGAACCGGGCTGTAGCGGACTACTATGGCTCAAGGAGGCACTAGACTACATTTCCCCATAAGAGAGGCTGCCAAGGATAAACAACTAGATTGTCGGATCCCACACATAGCAATACACGTTACACGTACGCATAACATGCAAGTATGTGCTGTACAACATGGCATCACAACATAACGCGAACTCATATAGATAAAAGGCCCAGAAGAGCCACATAGCATTAAGTACAAACAGGGGTCACATGACCCATCATTCAGAGCATACAAGCAACGGAAGCATTACATGTCTGAATACAGACAACTACAAAGAAAAAGGCTGAGAAGCCTGACTATCTACAAGACCCTCCCAAGGGTACAAGATCGTAGCTGAGGTACAAGCTACTCGTCGAAGTCCAAGCGGAGCTACTAGTAAGACTGAAGTCTCCGCTGCAAAAACATAAGTAAAGCAACATGAGTACGAAGGTACTCAGCAAGACTTACATCAGATCCTATCTTACATGCATTTGTATCAAGAAGGTAGTGTGGGGTTTAGTTGCAGCAAGCCAGCTTTGACTCAGTGGCTATCCTGTTCTACGACTACGAGAAACTTCTTTGAGGTAAGAAGGCGCACACGAGTCCGCTAATCACCACCTCAATACACCACTATGGATTCACTCCCGTCTCACTACGAGAAGCCATCCATAGCACTCACACTTGTCTTGAGCATTTTAGAGTATCCACTTCAGGTTGTCTATGTACCACGTAAGCATCCAAGAAGTCCATAACCGAGGACACGGCTATTCGAATAGATCATGATAACCCTGCAGGGGTGTACTGCGTCACACACGCTCTCGCCACTTACCGCCATGTACACGTCATGTACCTCGGCAACCTTCAAGCGGAAGCCTGGCGAGGGTGTCGGCCACGACCTTACTAACCACGCAAGACTCTGGTCCAGGTTTATCGCCTATTCGGGTTCCATCCGCAAGGAGATCCAGCCGGGGTGTCGCTCACGGCCCCAAATGATGTGTACAGGGTTCCTGAGCCCACCATCCGGGTGCCACTCGGTACACCGGGCCACGTGTGCCTAGTCTGTCCCAAGCCCACCCTGCCGGGTGCCACTCGGTAGAAAAATAGCACTACCTACAAACACCAGAAACTTGTTGCAACTCCTGGACAGAGATCAAGTTGGTTAATAAGTCGAGAGGGGCACTTAAGCATTCCAATGTGTGGTAGTAGCTAGTCATTGGACAACATACACAGAACTCAGTGCTTAAGGACGGTTCCAGTGAGACAACCCACCATGTACTCCTACATGGCCTCTCACCGCTACCTTTACCAAATCGTGTTCACGCACTTGACTCTCAGCACCAGAACATATCGTAACACTCCAATTCATTCCCAATGAACCAGACCTGACACAACTCCAAGCAATAGCAGGCAAGGCATGGTAGGAACACAACATGGCTCAATCAACTCCTACACATGCTAGTGGGTTTCAACTATTTACTGTGGCAATGACAGGTCATGCAGAGGAATGGGTTCAACTACCGCAGCATAAAGTAGCAGTTGAATCGTTGTTGTCCTAATGCAGTAAAAGAGAGCAGGAGCGAGAGAGTAGGTTTGTATCGGAATGAACAAAGGGGGTTTGCTTGCCTGGTAGATCAACAGCGTGGCATTGCTCCTCAGACAGGTACTCTGGAACACTCTCCGGAGCAGGACCTATCGAGAGGGAACGGTGTCGACAGTCAAAACACAATCATATGCAACAATATGATGCATGAATATGGCATGAATATGTGATGTATTTTGAGCCAATGCATTTAGCATTCAACTTGGAGGAGATCCATTTGAACCAAAGGTTCAAATGCAATTCTAATTTAAGTCCTTATATATGCCATTTATATGTTTTCACTTATGCAGTAGGTATAAGTTGGTTTGTCATGCATGAAACTAGTACAGATGGATAGATTGCATTTTTCTGATAATTTTCCATATATAAATTATTTAAATCTGAGCTATGGTTGAATTTCTATGAATTTTAGAAGTTTTGAACATTTTCTGGAATTTCCTGATTTATTTTAAATCCAGAAAGTCCTTTACTGCGTCAGCATGACGTCATCGCTGCGTCAGCAGGTCAACGGGCTGGCCAGGTCAAATCTGACCGGCGGAGCCCACTGGTCAGTGAGACAGGGGTTAGTTTAAGCATAAAATAAAAGATTAGGGGCACCGGGGCCCACTGTCAGCGTCAGTGGGGGTAGATTAGAGGGTGATTAGACTTAAGCTAATCACCTGACAGGTCGGGCCCACATGGCAGGCCGGAGAGGTCGTCGCCGGCGACCTCTGGACGCGGCGGCGTCCGCGATATAGGCCACGGGGGCGGCAGCTGAGGGCACCGGGGCGTAGCCCGGGCTCGTCCGCATCCAGGGGAGGTGACGGAAGGTTGCGGGATGCCCGGAGCTCGCCGGAGCGGAGCTCGGGCGGCGGCCGTAGTACGGCCAAGGGCGGGCGCAGCGCTGCCGTGCACGGGGAGGCCACCCGAGGGGCTCTGCGGCACCCTCGTGGCACCAGGAGCACGGTGAGGTGCTCGGGGCGAGCTGTGGTGTGTCACGACGATGACATGGTCGGCGGCGAGGCGCTCGCGGGCACGTCGGCTAGCACCGCTACGGCGCGAATTCGAGCACGGGAACGGAGGGGAAACGGAGGGGAGCTCACGGAGGTTCGGCGGGCGTGCTCAGCGGCTCGGGGGAAGCTCTGGAGTCGACGGAGCGACGATGGGGATCCACGGCGGCCGGAGGCGAAGAAGGCGACGGCGACGGCTCCACGGGACGCTCCGGCTTGCGTGGCTCGGCGGAGAGCTTCAGAGCGAGGAAGCGGAGCTCCTGCGCGTGTCGGAGAGACGAGGGGGAGACGGTGGCTGCGGCAATGGCGAGTGGCGGCGACGGCAGCGTTCGGGCGCGGTGAGAGAGAGCAAGGGAGAAAGCGAGGGGAAAAATGTGGAGGTCGACCGGACCGGGACGGCACCCGCGACGTCGCTCAGCGCGTCGCGCTGGCAGGGGAGAGGGCAGGCAGGCTGGTGGCGTGGCGGCACGGCGGTGCGCGCGCGTCGGCCATACACCTGTCCGTCTGGCGCGAGGACAACGACGACTGGCACTGGGCCAGTCAGCTGGGCCGGCACAGAGCCAGGCCAGCAAGTGGCCCAGGTATGTCCAGGTAAGGGTTTTCCCCTTTTTGTTTATTTTCTATTTTTCTGACATTTGTTTGGTTTAATAAAAATGATAAACCATTTTATTTTCTTATGCCAATTTTTGTAGGGGCTAGTGGTATTATTCCAGAACTCCTCAGCAAATAGCATAATTTTCGGACAATATTATATATATATAACAATATATATCCAAAGCAAATAATTACTGCATTAATTCCAAATGCCCAAAATAAATATTTATGAGCTCCTGAAAATATTGGTTTGATTTTTATCTCTGTCCAATATTTTCAGAGAGCAACATGAACATTTTCTTGGACCCTTTTGGAGCAATTTTTATTTGGGTCATTTCCAGAAATGATTCTGAGGGTTTCACAGATCCCCATTTCAAATTTAAATGAAATTTAAACATGATGCACACATGACTAGCTAGTCTAGGTCATACCAGAACTAGGGATGTGACAACTCGCCCCCACTTGAAAGAATCTCGTCCCGAGATTCAGGGGTCGATGGAAAGAAGGTGGGGTACTCCAGTCGAAGACGATCTTCTCGCTCCCAAGTAGCTTCTCTCTCGGAATGATGAGACCACTGAACCTTGAGAAACTTGATGTTCTGACGTCGGGTGACACGCTCTGCTTGATCAAGAATGCGAATAGGGTACTCTCGGTATGTGAGGTTATCTTGGAGATCAAGCGTTTCATGGTCCACTCCGCGGATGGGATCCGAGAAGCAACGCCTGAGTTGAGAGACGTGGAAGACATCATGGACTCGAGAAAGATGTGGGGGTAGTTCTAACTGGTAGGCAACCTCTCCTCATTTACCGAGAATGCGAAAAGGACCAATCTAACGAGGAGCTAACTTGCCCTTGATACCGAAACGATGGGTACCCTTTACGGGGGTAACCCGAAGGTAAGCCTTGTCGCCAACTTCATAAGCCACTTCCTTATGACAACGGTCATACTGGCTCTTTTGACGAGACTGGGCTGTTTTCAAATTCTCACGAATGATGCGAACTTGCTCTTCTGCTTCCTGTATCATGTCCGGTCCAAAGAATTGTCTTTCACCGGTTTCTGACTAGTTCAAAGGTGTTCGACATCTTCGTCCATACAGAATCTCGAAAGGAGCTTTCTTAAGACTGGATTGATAGCTATTGTTATAAGCAAACTCGGCGAAAGGTAGGCATTTCTCCCAATCCATACCGAATGAGATAACGCAAGCCCTAAGCATGTCTTCGAGAATTTGGTTGACCCTTTCCACCTGACCACTTGATTGAGGGTGGAAAGCGGTACTGAAGGAAAGATGGGTGCCCATGGCAGTTTGGAAACTCTCCCAGAAATGAGAAGTGAAGAGACTACCACGGTCTGAATTGATCTCTAGTGGAACACCATGAAGTGACACTATTCGAGAAATATATAAGTCAGCGAGCTGACTAGCAGTGATACTCTCTCGAACAGGTAGGAAGTGAGCCACTTTGGAAAGACGATCAATGACTACGAAGATAACGTTATTCCCTTTCTTGGTCCTGGGAAAGCCGGTGATGAAGTCCATACCAACTTTATCCCATTTCCACTCAGGAATGGCTAAAGGCTGAAGGGTGCCAGCAGGTCTTTGTGTTCTGCCTTAACGCGACGACAAACGTCACAGTTAGCAATGAACTGAGCGATTTCTCTCTTCATCCTAGTCCACCAGAACCTCTGGCGTAGGTCCTGATACATCTTAGTACTACCGGGATGAATCGTGAGAGGGGATTCATGTGCCTCCTTAAGGATCAATTGTCGCAGATGTTGATTCTTGGGAACCACCAAGCGATTCTCAAAGAAAACAGCACCTCGATCATCCATAGAGAAACATCCACCAACTCCCTTCTTAATGTTTCTCCTGATGCGGGTAACACCCCTATCAAACTTCTGGTCAGAAATGATCTGATCCTCAAGGGTAGGTTTCGCCACCAAGGTAGAAAGGAATCCTTGAGGAGCAATGTGAAGGTTAAGCTTACAGAATTCCTCATGGAGAAGTGGTTGGCCCTGCTGCAACATAATATTGTTGCAATAGGACTTACGACTTAGCGCATCAGCCATGACATTGCCCTTGCCTGGGGTGTAGGTAATCCCTAAGTCGTAATCTGAGACCAACTCCAACCAACGTCTTTGCCTAAGGTTCAAATCTGGTTGGGTGAAAATATACTTGAGACTCTGGTGACCGGTGTAAATCTCGCAACGTTTACCGAGAAGGTAATGTCGCCATGTCTTAAGTGCACAGACTATGGCTGCAAGCTCTAGATCATGCGTAGGATAATTCTCCTCATGTGGATGTAACTGTCGAGATGCATAGGCAATCACATGACAATCCTGCATAAGAATGCAGCCTAGTCCCTGTCGTGAGGCGTCGCAGTAGATAACAAAGTCTTTAGTGAAATCCGGTGGCACAAGTATGGGGGCAGAAGTCAGGCGTCTTTTCAGTTCCTGAAAACTGTATGCACACTGTGGGGACCACTCAAACTTTTTATCCTTCTTGAGAAGTTCCGTGAGGGGTTTGGCTACTTTGGAGAAGTTTTCAACGAAGCGGCGACAATAACTGGCTAGACCAAGGAAACTCCTAACTTGTTTAACTGTTTCAGGTGGAGTCCAATCAAGAACGGCCTGAACTCTCTCAGGATTGACAGCAATGCCCTTACCAGAGATCACGTGGCCTAGGTAGGTCACTTCTGGCAACCAAAATTCGCACTTGGAGAACTTGGCATAAAGGCGGTGCTCTCTGAGTTTTTCTAACACAAGTCTAAGATGTTCGGCATGCTCTTCCTCGTTCTTCGAGTAGATAAGGATATCATCGAGGTAAACCACGACGAACTTATCTAAGTACTCCATGAAGATCGAGTTCATCAAGCGGGAGAAGGTAGCTGGAGCATTGGTTAGACCAAAAGACATGACGGTGTACTCGTACTGGCCATAACGAGTGACAAAAGCCGTCTTAGGAATGTCCTCGTTTCTAATCTTGATTTGGTGGTAGCCTAACCTCAAATCCATCTTGGAAAAGACTGAAGATCCAGCGAGTTGATCATACAGGTCGTTGATCCTGGGGAGCGGATACTTGTTCTTTATCGTGACCAAATTAACGGGACGATAATCTACAACCATCCGGTCCGTACCATCCTTCTTCTTGACGAAGAGGACGGGGCAAGCCCAGGGAGAAGAACTAGGTCGGATGAAACCCTTTTGCAAGGACTCATCAAGTTGTTTCTTAAGCTCAGCTAGTTCTAAAGGTGCCATCTTGTAAGGTCTCCTAGAAATTGGGGCGGTTCCTGGGATAAGGTCTATGACAAACTCTACATCCCTGTCAGGTGGAATACCTGGCAGTTCTTCTGGAAAGACATCCGGAAAGTCACGGACTACCGGGATATCTTCAAGGTCTGGAAGAGGACTGGCATTAAGAGAATAGAGTTGACGCTTTGCAACTCTGGTGGAAACAGTGACTAACCTGCCAGATGGGTGTGTGAGTTGAACAGACCTGGTGTAACAATCAATCTTGGCATGATGAGCTGTCATCCAGTCCATACCCAAGATGATGTTAATATCTGTAGACTTGAGGGCTATAAGTGAGGCAAGGAATACAAGTCTGTCAACAAGGATTTCATTACCATGGCTTATTCTGGTAGTTTGCCATCTAGACCCTGGAGTTTGGATTTCAAGTGGAGTTGGCATATCACAAAATGACATGTCGTGCAAACGGGCATAGCCTTCAGAGATGAAGGAGTGAGATGCTCCAGTATCGAATAGAACCGAAGCTGGATGGCAATTGACAAGGAGTGTACCAAGAACGACATCTGGATCATCCTGAGCGTCTTTAGCTGAGACGTGATGCACACGTCCACATTCAGTGGGAGCTAACTTGACACTGATCATCTTGCGTGATGGCTTACCACTGCCAACAGACTTCTCAGACAGGGGTGGGGCATGGTTAGTTTGAGAGCAGTCACGTGCATAGTGTCCTGGCTTCCCGCATGTGAAGCAAGTCCCTGAAGTTGGATGTGGACCTGCATTGACAAGCGGTCTACCAATAGGCCTGGGTGGAGCATACTGCTGGACTGGGTGAGGCGCCACATAAGATGGCCTCGGTGCATATCCAGGTGGAAGAGCGGAGTTCGGAACCCAAATCCGGCGCTTATGAGAACTAGAACCAGAGGAAGAAACCAAATCACGGGTGTGCTTACGAGACTCCTCGTAGGTGAGCTGAGCTGTCTCCACATTAATGGCCTTGTTCACAAGAGCCTGGAATGTATTGCAATGGTGCAAGTGGAGATCACGACGCAACTTGGGGTTGAGACCCTTCCGGAACCTAGCCTGCTTCTTAGCGTCCGTGGACACTTCTTCTGTAGCATAGCGGGCGAGGTTCTCAAACTCTCTACTGTAAGTATCAACAGCCATCTTACCCTGGGTGAGACTACAGAACTCTTCTCTCTTGCGGTCAATGAGAGCCTGAGGAATGTGATGCTCGCGAAAAGCCTCAGTGAAATCTCTCCAGGTCGGTATCTGGCCAGCTGGAAGCATAGCCTCATAGTTCTGCCACCAAAGACTAGCAGGACCTTCCAGGTGATATGCAGCATAAGTGACCTTGTCACCTTCAGCTACGTTCGCAGAACGCAACTTGTGTGTGATACTACAGAGCCAGTCATCTACATCGAGTGGTTCAATGGAATGATGGAAGGTAGGTGGTTTCAAACCAATGAAATCATAGATGGTCGCTGACTCTTTGCACTGAGGTGCGGTGTTCTCCTCGATACGTGCTAACAAGCGGTTAGACTCATGCTTGTTCCTCTCCATCTCTAACATAAACTCTGCCAACAAAGGCTGGTCGGGGGGATCCTCCTCATCCCTACCACCTCCGTGGTTCAGGCAACGAGCAACAGAACTTCGGTTAACTGACGACATCCTGAGAAGCGGAACCAAGGACGAGGTCAACAACAACTATAGGATGCAACATGTAGCATAAGGAAATTTAGTATCTCTCAAACTCCTAGGACAAATCTGGCAGCATAACGGCAGTAAAATGCTCAAAATGAGACATTCTGCAAAGGACGGGGTAGCACCAAACTCAACATCATCACTCAAGGTTCTGAGATATTACTAAACAGGCTACACTGGGGGTACTCAAGCTGGGATATGACTCTGACCAACCAATCCTAAGAGACTACGGAGTAGTAACACGTGATCCTGATAGACAGAAGAGAAAGCCAAGTTCCTTAACCCCGTAGGAAAGATAGGATGACTCAGATCAGAAGGGCATGAGGTAAAAGAAGTAAAAAGAGCCTTACGTTCCCTTCCACAATCAATTCCCTTACATAACTAAAGAATTTCTAGACTCAACTTCGACCAGGTTGGCTTGGAAATCCTACAGGCAGTCAGGCTCTGATACCAAAGCTGTCGGGACCCCGATTCTAAGTCACACCGATCTAGCCTGTAACACCTCATATCACTTTGCAGCCTCACGCACGGTACTCCAACGGGTGTCGCCTTACCATGGCCCAGTACCGTTTGCGCCTTTTGGCTCACGTATATGACAATGTCGCTAGCATCCATATGACAAAGAACCCGGGCCGACATGGCTAGTCGTGAACCCAAAGCGGCACTAACGTATGGGGACAGGCATACATGAATCAACATCGAACATGTCGGTCAGCAGCGTGTGAATCCGGGCTGTAGCACTGGGCTAACAGGACTCCGGGAATCCGGGCTGTAGCAGGCTAGGCAGGACTCCGGATGTCACCGCGTGACATTTCCCCGAAGGGACAGACACAGGAACAATGTGAAACACATGCCGGCCAGTCAAGTGTCCAGAGCAGTAGTGCTGGGCTAGCAGGACTCCGGTGAACCGGGCTGTAGCGGACTACTATGGCTCAAGGAGGCACTAGACTACATTTCCCCATAAGAGAGGCTGCCAAGGATAAACAACTAGATTGTCGGACCCCACACATAGCAATTCACGTTACACGTACGCATAACATGCAAGTATGTGCTGTACAACATGGCATCACAACATAACGCGAACTCATATAGATAAAAGGCCCAGAAGAGCCACATAGCATTAAGTACAAACAGGGGTCACATGACCCATCATTCAGAGCATACAAGCAACGGAAGCATTACATGTCTGAATACAGACAACTACAAAGAAAAAGGCTGAGAAGCCTGACTATCTACAAGACCCTCCCAAGGGTACAGGATCGTAGCTGGGGTACAAGCTACTCGTCGAAGTCCAAGCGGAGCTACTAGTAAGACTGAAGTCTCCGCTGCAAAAACATAAGTAAAGCAATACGAAGGTACTCAGCAAGACTTACATCAGATCCTATCTTACATGCATTTGTATCAAGAAGGTAGTGTGGGGTTTAGTTGCAGCAAGCCAGCTTTGACTCAGTGGCTATCCTGTTCTACGACTACGAGAAACTTCTTTGAGGTAAGAAGGCGCACACGAGTCCACTAATCACCACCTCAATACACCACTATGGATTCACTCCCGTCTCACTACGAGAAGCCATCCATAGCACTCACACTTGTCTTGAGCATTTTAGAGTATCCACTTCAGGTTGTCTATGTACCACGTAAGCATCCAAGAAGTCCATAACCGAGGACACGGCTATTCGAATAGATCATGATAACCCTACAGGGGTGTACTGCGTCACACACGCTCTCGCCACTTTCCGCCATGTACACGTCATGTACCTCGGCAACCTTCAAGCAGAAGCCTGGCGAGGGTGTCGGCCACGACCTGACTAACCACGCAAGACTCTAGTCCAGGTTTATCGCCTATTCGGGTTCCATCCGCAAGGAGATCCGGCCGGGGTGTCGCTCACGGCCCCAAACGATGTGTATAGGGTTCCCGAGCCCACCATCCGGGTGCCACTCGGTACACCGGGCCACGTGTGCCTAGTCTGTCCCAAGCCCACCCTGCCGGGTGCCACTCGGTAGAAAAATAGCACTACCTACAAACACCAGAAACTAGTTGCAACTCCTGGACAGAGATCAAGTTGGTTAATAAGTCGAGAGGGGCACTTAAGCATTCCAATGTGTGGTAGTAGCTAGTCATTGGACAACATACACAGAACTCAGTGCTTAAGGACGGTTCCAGTGAGACAACCCACCATGTACTCCTACATGGCCTCTCACCGCTACCTTTACCAAATCGTGTTCACGCACTTGACTCTCAGCACCAGAACATATCGTAACACTCCAATTCATTCCCAATGAACCAGACCTGACGCAACTCTAAGCAATAGCAGGCAAGGCATGGTAGGAACACAACATGGCTCAATCAACTCCTACACATGCTAGTGGGTTTCAACTATTTACTGTGGCAATGACAGGTCATGCAGAGGAATGGGTTCAACTACCGCAGCATAAAGTAGCAGTTGAATCGTTGTTGTCCTAATGCAGTAAAAGAGAGCAGGAGCGAGAGAGTAGGTTTGTATCGGAATGAACAAAGGGGGTTTGCTTGCCTGGTAGATCAACAGCGTGGCACTGCTCCTCAGACAGGTACTCTGGAACACTCTCCGGAGCAGGACCTATCGAGAGGGAACGGTGTCGACAGTCAAAACACAATCATATGCAACAATATGATGCATGAATATGGCATGAATATGTGATGTATTTTGAGCCAATGCATTTAGCATTCAACTTGGAGGAGATCCATTTGAACCAAAGGTTCAAATGCAACTCTAATTTAAGTCCTTATATATGCCATTTATATGTTTTCACTTATACAGTAGGTATAAGTTGGTTTGTCATGCATGAAACTAGTACAGATGGATAGATTGCATTTTTCTGATAATTTTCCATATATAAATTATTTAAATCTGAGCTATGGTTCAATTTCTATGAATTTTAGAAGTTTTGAACATTTTCTGGAATTTCCTGATTTATTTTAAATCCAGAAAGTCCTTTACTGCGTCAGCATGACGTCATCGCTGCGTCAGCAGGTCAACGGGCTGGCCAGGTCAAATCTGACCGGCGGAGCCCACTGGTCAGTGAGACAGGGGTTAGTTTAAGCATAAAATAAAAGATTAGGGGCACCGGAGCCTACTGTCAGCGTCAATGGGGGTAGATTAGAGGGTGATTAGCCTTAAGCTAATCACCTGACAGGTCAGGCCCACATGGTAGGCCGGAGAGGTCGTCGCCGGCGACCTCTGGACGCGGCGGCGTCCGCGATATAGGCCATGGGGGCGGCAGCTGAGGGCACCGGGGCGTAGCCCGGGCTCGTCCGCATCCAGGGGAGGTGACGGAAGGTTGCGGGATGCCCGGAGCTCGCCGGAGCAGAGCTCGGGCGGCGGCCGGAGTACGGCCAAGGGCGGGCACAGCGCTGCGGTGCACGGGGAGGCCACCAGAGGGGCTCTGCGGCACCCTCGTGGCACCAGGAGCACGGTGAGGTGCTCGGGGCGAGCTGTGGTGGCCCTTGTCACGACGGTGACATGGTCGGCGGCGAGGAGCTCGCGGGCACGTCGTCTAGCACGGCTACGGCGCGAATTCGAGCGCGGGAACGGAGGGGAAACGGAGGGGAGCTCACGGAGGTTCGGCGGGCGTGCTCAGCGGCTCGGGGGAAGCTCTGGAGTCGACGGAGCGGCGATGGGGATCCACGGCGGCCGGAGGCGAAGAAGGCGACGGCGACGGCTCCATGGGATGCTCCGGCTTGCGTGGCTCGGCGGAGAGCTTCAGAGCGAGGAGGCGGAGCTCCTGCGCGTGTCGGAGAGACGAGGGGGAGACGGTGGCTGCGGCAAGGGCGAGTGGCGGCGACGGAAGCGTTCGGGCGCGGTGAGAGAGAGCAAGGGAGAAAGCGAGGGGAAAAACGAGGAGGTCGACCGGACCGGGACGGCACCCGCGACGTGGCTCAGCGCGTCGCGCTGGCAGGGGAGAGGGCAGGCAGGCTGGTGGCGTGGCGGCACGGCGGTGCGCGCGTGTCGGCCACACGCCTGTCCGTCTGGCGCGAGGAAAACGACGACTGGCACTGGGCCAGTCAGCTGGGCCGGCACTGGGCAGATATCCATTGCCTCTTATTGCTTTCAAGTTTTTTTCTCGTGTCAGCACAGAACAACAGGAGTGTTGTGTGAATTTTTGTGATTTTTCGGGGTTCGTTTGGACATTTTTATGCATTAAGTTAGTTTTGAATGCATTTATGTGCATAATTCAAATTTGAACTACATGCGCATGCTCCAGTGCATATAAATTCGTTTAAAAATCAAATCTTTGTCGTTGGGTGCATACTTAGGTCCCATGCAAGAAATGGGAATGAATTTCAAACACTAGGGCACCGTCGATTGCCAGCAAAATGGTGAGATGCCTAGTTTTTAAATTCTAGAAAATCCAAAACTCATCTGAAATTCAAGAAACTTGGCATGCTATCATGGAGCGGCATCAACATGTTGTGGTACAAATTTTGTCCCATTTGGGGCAGGTTTGGGTATATGCTTCTCAGAAACCGGAGCTTCTCACAACAAGCATGATGGTTTTCGGTAGGGAACGTCCCACCTTTGGGGACGAAACGATATCCATTGCCTCTTATTGCTTTCAAGTTTTTTTTCTCGTGTCAACATAGAACAACAGGAGTGTTGTGTGAATTTTTGTGATTTTTTGGGGTTCGTTTGGACATTTTTATGCATTAAGTGAGCTTTCAATGCATTTATGTGCATAATTGAAATTTGAACTACATGTGCATGCTCCAGTGCATATAAATTCGTTGAAAAATCAAATCTTTGTCGTTGGTGCATGCTTAGGTCCCATGCAAGAAATGAGAATGAATTTGAAACACCAGGGCACCGTTGATTGCCAGCAATACAGTGAGATGCCTGGTTTTTAAATTCTAGTAAATACAAAACTCGTCTGAAATTCATGAAACATGGCATGCTATCATGGAGCGGCATCAACATGCCGTGGTACAAATTTTATCCCATTTGGGGCAGGTTTGGGTATATCTTTGTCACAAACCGGAGCTTCTCACAACAAGCATGATGGTTTTCGGTAGGGAACGTCCCACCTTTGGGGACGAAACGATATCCATTGCCTCTTATTGCATTCAAGTTTTTTTTTCTCGTGTCAATATAGAACAATAGGAGTGTTGTGTGAATTTTTGTGATTTTTCGGGCTTCGTTTGGACATATTTATGCATTAACTGAGTTTTCAATGCATTTATGTGCATAATTCAAATTTGAACTTCATGCGCATGCTCCAGTGGATATAAATTCGGTGAAAAATCAAATCTTTGTTGTTGGGTGCATGCTTAGGTCCCATGCAAGAAATGGGAATGAATTTCAAACACCAGGGCACCATTGATTGCCGGCAAAACAGTGAGATGCCTGGTTTTTAAATTGTAGTAAATCCAAAACTAGTCTGAAAGTCATGAAACTTTGCATGCTATCATGGAGCGGCATCAACATGCCGTGGTACAAATTTTGTCCAATTTGGGGCAGGTTTGGGTATATGCTTCTCACAATCCGGAGCTTCTCACAACAAGCATGATGGTTTTCTGTACGGAAAGTCCCAGCTTTGGGGACGAAACGATATCCATTGCCTCTTATTGCTTTCAAGTTTTTTTCTCGTGTCAACAAAGAACAATAGGAGTGTCGTGTGAATTTTTGTGATTTTTCGGGGTTCGTTTGGACATATTTATGCATTAACTGAGTTTTCAATGCATTTATACGCATAATTCAAATTTGAACTACATGCGCATGCTCTAGTGCATATAAATTCGTTGAGAAATGAAATCTGTGTCCTTGGGTGCATGCTTAGGTCCCATGCAAGAAATGGGAATGAATTTCAAACACCATGGCACCGTTGATTACTCGCAAAATAGTGAGATGCCTGGTTTTTAAATTCTCGTAAATCCAAAACTCGTCTGAAATTCATGAAAGTTGGCATGCTATCAGGGAGCGGCACCAACATGCCGTGGTACAATTTTTGTCCCATTTGGGGCAGGTTTGGGTATATGCTTGTCACAAACCGGAGCATCTCACAACAAGCATGATGGTTTTCGGTAGGGAACGTCCCACCTTTTGGGACGAAACGATATCCATTGCCTCTTATTTCTTTCAAGTTTTTTTCTTGTGTCAACATAGAACAACAGGAGTGTTGTGTGAATTTTTGTGATTTTTCGGGGTTCGTTTGGACATTTTTATGCATTAAGTGAGTTTTCAATGCATTTATGTGCATAATTCAAATTTGAACTACATGCGCATGCTCCAGTGCATATAAATTCGTTGAAAAATCAAATCTTTGTCGTTGGGTGCATTCTTAGGTCCCATGCAAGAAATGGGAATGAATTTCAAAGACAAGGGCACCGTTGATTGCCAGCAAAACAGTGAGATGCCTGGTTTTTAAATTCTAGTAAATCCAAAACTTGTCTGAAATTCAAGAAACTTTGCATGCTATCATGGAGCGGCATCAACATGTCATGGTACAAATTTTGGCCCATTTGAGGCAGGTTTGGGTATATGCTTCTCAGAAACCGGAGCTTCTCACAACAAGCATGATCGTTTTCGGTAGGGAACGTCCCACCTTTGGGGACGAAACGATATGCATTGCCTCTTATTGCTTTCAAGTTTTTTTCTCGTGTCAACATGGAGCAACAGGAGTGTTGTGTGATTTTTTGTGATTTTTCGGGGTTTGTTTGGATTTTTTATGCATTAACTGAGTTTTCAATGCATTAATGTGCATAATTCAAATTTGAACTACATGCGGATGCTCTAGTGCATATAAATTCGTTGAGAAATCAAATCTTTGTCGTTGGGTGCATGCTTTGGTCCCATGCAAGAAATGGGAATGAATTTCAAACACCATGGCACCGTTGATTTCCAGCAAAACAATGAGATGCCTGGTTTTTAAATTCTAGTAAATCCAAAACTCGTCTGAAATTCATGAAACTTGGCATGCTATCATGGAGCGGCACCAACATGCCGTGGTAAAATTTTGTCCCATTTGGGGCAGGTTTGGGTATATGCTTCTCACAAACCAGAGCTTCTCAGAACATGCATGATGGTTTTTGGTAGGGAACGTCCCACCATTGGGGATGGAACGATATCCATTGCCTCTTATTGCTTTCAAGTTTTTTCTCGTGTCAAGATAGAACAACAGGAGTGTCGTGTGACTTTTTGTGTTTTTTTGGGGTTCGTTTGGACATTTTTATGCATTAACTGAGTTTTCAAGGCATTTATGTGCATAATTCAAATTTGAACTACATGCGCATGCTCCAGTGCATATAAATTCGTTGAGAAATCAAATCTTTGTCGTTGAGTGCATGCTTAGGTCCCGAGCAAGAAACGGGAAATAATTTCAAACACCATGGCACCCTTAATTGCCGGCAAAACAGTGAGATGCCTGGTTTTTAAATTCTAGTAAATCCAAAACTCATCTGAAATTTATGAAACTTGGCATGCTATCATGGAGCGGCACCAACATGCCGTGGTACAAATTTTGTCCCATTTGGGGCAGGTTTTGGTATATGCTTCTCATAAACTTGAGCTTCTCACAACAAGCATGATGGTTTTCGGTAGGGAACATCCCACCTTTGGGGACGAAACGATATCTATCGCCTCTTATTGCTTTCAAGTTTTTTTCTCGTGTCAACATAGAACAATAGGAGTGTCGTGTGAATTTTTGTGTTTTTTCAGGGTTCGTTTGGACATTTTTATGTATTAACTGAGTTTTGAATGCATTTATGTGCATAATTGAAAATTGAACTACATGCGCATGCTCCAGTGCATATAAATTCGTTGAGAAATCAAATCTTTATCGTTGGGTGCATGCTTAGGTCCCATGCAAGAAATGGGAATGAATTTCAAACACCATGGCACCATTGATTGCCGGCAAAATAGTGAGATGCCTGGTTTTTAAATTCAAGTAAATCAAAAACTCATTTGAAATTTATGAAACCTGGCCTGCTATCATGGAGCGGCATCAACATGCCGTCGTACAAATTTTCTCCCATTTGGGGCAGGTTAGGGTATATGCTTCTCACAAGCCGGAGCTTCTCACAACATGCATGATGGTTTTCGGTAGGGAACGTCCCACCTTTGGGGACGAAACGATATCCATTACCTCTTATTGCTTTCATGTTTTTTTCTCGTGTCAACAAAGAACAACAGGACTGTTGTGTGAATTTTTGTGATTTTTCGGGGTTTGTTTGGACATTTTTTTGCATTAAGTGATTTTTCAATGCATTTATATGCATAATTCAAATTTGAACTACATGCGCATGCTCCAGTGCATATAAATTCGTTGAGAAATCAAATCTGTGTCCTTGGGTGCATGCTTAGGTCCCAGGCAAGAAATGGGAATGAATTTCAAACACCATGGCACCGTTGATTGCCGACAAAACAATGAGATGCCTGGTTTTAAATTCTAGTAAATCCAAAACTCGTCTTAAATTCATGAAACTTGGCATGCTATCATGGAGCGGCACCAACATGCCGTGGTACAAATTTTGTCCCATTTGGGGCAGGTTTGGGTATATGCTTCTCACAAACCGGAGCTTCTCACAACATGCATGATGGTTTTCGGTAGGGAATGTCCCACCTTTGGGGACGAAACGATATCCATTGCCTCTTATTGCTTTCAAGTTTTTTTCGCGTGTCAAGATAGAACAACAGGAGTGTCGTGTGAATTTTTGAGATTTTTTGGGGTTCGTTTGGATATTTTTATGCATTAACTGAGTTTTCAAGGCATTTATGTGCATAATTCAAATTTGAACTACATGTGCATGCTCCAGTGCATATAAATTTATTGAGAAATCAAGTCGTTGTCGTTGGGTGCATGCTTAGGTTCCATGCAAGAAATGGGAATGAATTTCAAACACCATGGCACCGTTAATTGCCGGCAAAACAGTGAGATGCCTGGTTTTTAAATTCTAGTAAATTCAACACTCGTCTGTAATTCATGAAACTTGGCATGCTATCATGGAGCGGCATCAACATGCCATGTATAAATTTTGTCGCATTTGGGGCAGGTTTGGGTATATGCTTCTCACAAACCGGAGCTTCTCACAACAAGCAGGATGGTTTTCGGAAGGGGACGTCCCACCTTTGGGGACGAAACGATATCCATTGCCTCTTATTGCTTTCAAGTTTTTATCTCATGTCAACATAGAACAACAGGAGTGTCTTGTGAATTTTTGTGATTTTTTGGGGTTCGTTTGGACATTTTTATGCAGTAACTGAGTTTTCAATGCATTTATATGCATAATACAAATTTGAACTACATGCACATGCTCCAGTGCATATAAATACGTTGAGAAATCAAATCTGTGTCCTTGGGTGCATGCTTAGGTCCCATGCAAGAAACGGGAATGATTATCAAACACCTTGGCACCATTGATTGCCGGCAAAATAGTGAGATGCCTGGTTTTTAAATTCTAGTAAATCCAAAACTCGTCTAAAATTCATGAAACTTGGCATGTTATCATGGAGCGGCACCAACATGCCCTGGTACAAATTTTGTCCCATTTGGGGCAGGTTTGGGTTTATGTTTCTCACAAACCGGAGCTTCTCACAACAAGCATGATGGTTTTCGGTAGGGAACGTCCCACCTTTGGGGACGAAATGATATCCATTGCCTCTTATTGCTTTCAAGTTTTTTTCTCGTGTCAACATAGAACAATAGGAGTGTCGTGTGAATTTTTGTGATTTTTCGGGGTTCGTTCGGACATTTTTATGCATTAACTGAGTTTCCAATGCATTTATGTGCATAATTCAAATTTGAAATACATGCGCATGCTCGAGTGCATATAAATTTGTTGAGAAATCAAATGTTTGTCGTTGGGTGCATGCTTAGGTCCATGCAAGAAATGGGAATGAATTTCAAACACCATGGCACCGTTGATTGCCGGCAAAACAGTGAGATGCCTGGTTTTCAAATTCTAGTAAATTCAAAACTCGTTTGAAATTCATGAAACTTGGCACGCTATCATGGAGCGGCATCAAGATGCCATGGTACAAATTTTGTCCCATTTGGGGCAGGTTTGGGTATATGCTTCTCACAAACCGGAGCTTCTCACAACATGCATGATGGTTTTCGGTAGGGAACGTCCCACCTTTGGGGACGAAACGATATCCATTGCCTCTTATTGCTTTCAAGCTTTTTTTCTCGTGTCAACATAGAACAACAGGACTGTTGTGTGAATTTTTGTGATTTTTCCGGGTTCGTTTGGACATTTTTATGCGTTAAGTGAGTTTTCAATGCACTTATATGCATAATTCAAATTCGAACTACATGGCATGCTCCTGTGCCTATAAATTCGTTGGAAAATCAAAGTGTCCTTGGGTGCATGCTTAGGTCCCATGCAAGAAATGGGAATGAATTTCAAACATCAGGGCACCGTTGATTGCCGGAAAAACAGTGAGATGCCTGGTTTTTAAATTCTAGTAAATCCAAAACTCGTGTGAAATTCATGAAACTTGGCACGCTATCATGGAGCGGCATCAACATGCCGTGGTACAAATTTTGTCCCATTTGGTGCAGGTTTGGGTATATGATTCCGACAAACCGGAGCTCTCACAACAAGCATGATGGTTTTCGGTAGGGAACGTCCCACCTTTGGGGACGAAACGATATCCATTGCCTCTTATTGCTTTCAAGTTTTTTTCTCATGTCAACATAGAACAACAGGAGTGTTGTGTGAATTTCTATGATTTTTCGGGGTTCGTTTGGACATTTTTATGCATTAACTGAGTTTTCAATGCATTTATGTGCATAATTCAAATTTGAACTACATGCAGATGCTCCAGTGCATATAAAGTCGTTGAGAAATCAAATCTGTGTCCTTGGGTGCATGCTTAGGTCCCATGCAAGAAATGGGAATGAATTTCAAACACCATGGCACCGTTGATTGCCGACAAAACAATGAGATACCTGGTTTTTAAATTCTAGTAAATCCAAAACTCTTCTTTAATTCATGAAAGTTGGCGTGCTATCATGGAGCGGCACCAACAAGCTGTGGTACAAATTTTGTCCCATTTGGGGCAGGTTTGGGTATATTTTCTCACAAACCGGAGCTTCTCACAACATGCATGATGGTTTTCGGTAGGGAACGTCCCACCTTTGGGGACGAAACGATATCCATTGCCTCTTATTGCTTTCCAGTTTTTTCTCGTGTCAAGATAGAACAACAGGAGTGTCGTGTGATTTTTTGGGGTTCGTTTGGACATTTTTATGCATTAACTGAGTTTTCAAGGCATTTATGTGCATAATTCAAATTTGAACTACATGCGCATGCTCCAATGCATATAAATTCGTTGAGAAATCAAATCATTGTCGTTGGGTGCATGCTTAGGTCCCATGCAAGAAATGGGAATGAATTTCAAACACCATGGTACCGTTAATTGCCGGCAAAACAGTGAGATGCCTTGTTTTTAAATTCTAGTAAGTCCAAAACTCGTCTGTAATTCATGAAACTTGGCATGCTATCATGGAGCGGCATCAACATGCCATGGTACAAAGTTTGTCGCATTTGGGGCAGGTTTGGGTATATGCTTCTCACAAACCGGAGCTTCTCACAACAAGTATGATGGTTTTCGGTAGGGAACGTCCCACCTGTGGGGACGAAACTATATCCATTGCCTCTTATTGCTTTCAAGTTTTTTTCTCGTGTCAACATAGAACAACAGGAGTGTTGTGTGAATTTTTGTGATTTTTTGGGGTTCGTTTGGACATTTTTATGCATTAAGTGAGCTTTCAATGCATTTATGTGCATAATTCAAATTTGAACTACATGCGCATGCTCCAGTGCATATAAATTCGTTGAAAAATCAAATCTTTATCGTTGGGGTGCATGCTTAGGTCCCATGCAAGAAATGAGAATGAATTTGAAACACCAGGGCACCGTTGATTGCTGGCAAAATGGTGAGATGCCTGGTTTTTAAATTCTAGTAAATCCAAAACTCGTCTGAAATTCGTGAAACTTGGCATGCTATCATGGAGCGGCATCAACATGCCGTGGTACAAATTTTGTCCCATTTGCGGCAGGTTTGGGTATATGCTTCTCACAAACCGGAGCTTCTCACAACAAGCATGATGGTTTTCGGTAGGGAACGTCCCATCTTTGGGGACGAAACGATATCCATTTCCTCTTATTGCTTTCAAGTTTTTTTCTCGTGTCAACATAGAACAATAGGAGTGTCGTGTGAATTTTTGTGATTTTTCGGGCTTCGTTTGGACATATTTATACATTAACTGAGTTTTCAGTGCATTTATGTGCATAATTCAAATTCGAACAACATGCGCATACTCCAGTGCATATAAATTCGTTGGGAAATCAAATCTTTGTCGTTGGTTTATGCTTAGGTCCCATGCATGAAATGGGAATGTATTTCAAACACCATGGCACCGTTGATTGCCGGCAAAACAGTGAGATGCCTGGTTTTCAAATTCTAGTAAATCCAAAACTCGTTTGAAATTCATGAAACTTGGCATGCTATCATGGGGCGGCATCAACATGCCATGGTACAAATTTTGTCCCATTTGGGGCAGGTTTGGGTATATGCTTCTCACAAACCGGAGCTTCTCACAACAAGCATGATGGTTTTCGGTAGGAAACGTCCCACCTTTGGGGACGAAACGATATCCATTGCCTCTTATTGCTTTCAAGTTTTTTTCTCGTGTCAACATAGAACAACAGGATTGTTGAGTGAATTTTTGTGATTTTTCGGGGTTCGTTTCGACATTTTATGTATTAAGTGAGTTTTCAATGCATTTATATGCATAATTCAAATTTGAACTACATGGCATGCTCCAGTGCCTATAAATTTGTTGAAAAATCAAATCTATGTCCTTGGGTGCATGCTTTGGTCCCATGCAAGAAATGGGAATGAATTTCAAACATCAGGGCACCGTTGACTGCCGGCAAAACAGTGAGATGCCTGGTTTTTAAATTCTAGTAAATCCAAAACTCGTCTGACATTCATGAAACTTGGCACGCTATCATGGAGCGGCATCAACAAGCCGTGGTACAAATTTTGTCCCATTTGGGGCAGGTTTGGGTATATGCTTCTCACAAACCGGAGCTTCTCACAACAAGCATGATGGTTTTCGGTAGGGAACGTCCCACCTTTGGGGACGAAACGATATCCATTGCCTCTTATTGCTTTAAAGTTTTTTTCTCGTGTCAACATAGAACAACAGGAGTGTTGTGTGAATTTTTATTATTTTTTGGGGTTCGTTTGGACATTTTTATGCATTAAGTGAGTTTTCAATGCATTTATGTGCATAATTCAAATTTGAACTACATGCTCATGCTCCAGTGCATATAAATTCGTTGAAAAATCAAATCTTTGTTGTTGGGTGCATGCTTAGTTCCCATGCAAGAAATGGGAATGAATTTCAAACACCAGGGCACCGTTGATTGCCGGCAAAACAAAGAGATGCCTGGTTTTTAAATTCTAGTCAATCCAAAACTCGTGTGAAATTCATGAAACTTGGCATGCTATCATGGAGCGGCATCAATATGCCGTGGTACAAATTTTGTCCCATTTGGGGCAGGTTTGGGTATATGCTTCTCACAAACCGGAGCTTCTCACAACAAGCATGATGGTATTCGTTAGGGAACGTCCCACCTTTGGGGACGAAACGATATCCATTGCCTCTTATTGCTTTCAAGTTTTTTTTCTCGTGTCAACATAGAACAACAGGAGTGTTGTGTGAATTTTTGTGATTTTTTGGGGTTCGTTTGGACATTTTTATGCATTAAGTGAGTTTTCAACGCATTTATGTGCAGAATTCAAATTTGAACTACATGCGCATGCTGCAGTGCATATAAATTCGTTGAGAAAGCAAATCTTTGTCGTTGGGTGCATGCTTAGGTCCCATGCAAGAAATGGGGAATGAATTTCAAACACCAGGGCACCGTTGATTGCCGGCAAAACAGAGAGATGCCTAGTTTTTATATTCTAGTCAATCCAAAACTCGTCTGAAATTCATGAAACTTGCCATGATATCATGGAGTGGCATCAACATGCTGTGGTACAAATTTTCTCCCATTTGGGGCAGGTTTGGGTATATGCTTCTCACAAACCGGAGCTTCTCACAACAAGCATGATGGTTTTCGGTGGACGAAACGATATCCATTGCCTCTTTTTGCTTTCAAGTTTTTTTCTTGTGTCAACATAGAAGAACAGGAGTGTTGTGTGAATTTTTGTGATTTTTCGGGGTTCGTTTCGACATTTTTATGCATTAACTGAGTTCTCAATGCATTTATGTGCATATTTCAAATTTGAACTACATGTGCATGCTCAAGTGCATATAAATTCGTTGAGAAATCAAATCTTTGTTGTTGGGTGCATGCTTAGGTCCCATGCATGAAATGGGAATGAATTTCAAAACCATGGCACCATTGATTGCCGGCAAAACAGTGAGATGCCTGGTTTTTAAATTCTAGTAAATCCAAAACTCGCCTGAAATTCATGAAAGTTGGCATGCTATCATGGAGCGGCATCAACATGCCGTGGTACAAATTTTGTCCCATTTGGGGCAGGTTTGAGTGTATGCTTCTCAAAAACCGGAGCTTCTCACAACAAGCATGATGGTTTTCGGTAGGGAATGTCCCACCTGTGGGGACGAAACTATATCCATTGCCTCTTATTGCTTTCAAGTTTTTTCTCGTGACAACATAGAACAACAGGAGTGTTGTGTGGTTTTTGTGATTTTTCGGGGTTCGTTTGGACATTTTTATGGATTAACTGAGTTCTCAATGCATTTATGTGCATAATTCAAATTTGAACTACATGCGCATGCTCCAGTGCATATAAATTCATTGAAAAATCAAATCTTTGTTGTTGGGTTCATGCTTAGGTCCCATGCAAGAAATGGGAATGAATTTCAAATACCTGGGTACCGTTGATTGCCGGCAAAATAGTGAGATGCCTGGTTTTTTAAATTCTAGTAAATACAAAACTCGTCTGAAATTCATGAAACTTGGCATGCTATCATGGAGTGGCATCAACATGCCGTGGTAAAATTTTGTCCCATTTGGGGCAGGTTTGGGTATATGCTTCTCACAAACTGGAGCTTCTCACAACAAGCATGATGGTTTTCGGTAGGGAACGTCCCACCTTTGGGGACGAAACGATATCCATTGCCTCTTATTGCTTTCGAGTTTTTTTTCTCGTGTCAACATAGAACAACAGGACTGTTGTGCGAATTTTTGTGATTTTTTGGGGTTCGTTTGGACATTTTTATGCATTAAGTGAGTCTTCAATGCATTTATGTGCAGAATTCAAATTTGAACTACATGCGCATGCTCCAGTGCATATAAATTCGTTGAAAAATCAGATCTTTATCGTTGGGGTGCATGCTTAGGTCCCATGCAAGAAATGGGAATGAATTTCAAACACCAGGGCACCGTTGATTGCTGGCAAAATGGTGAGATGCCTGGTTTTTAAATTCTAGTAAGTCCAAAACTTGTCTGAAATTCATGAAACTTGGCATGCTATCATGGAGCGGCACCAACATGCCGTGGTACAAATTTTGTCCCATCTGCGGCAGGTTTGGGTATATGCTTCTCACAAACCGGAGCTTCTCACAACAAGCATGATGGTTTTCGGTAGGGAACGTCCCACCATTGGGGACGAAACGGTATCCAATGCCTCTTATTGCTTTCAAGTTTTTTTCTCGTGTCAACATAGAACAATAGGAGTGTCGTGTGAATTTTTCTGATTTTTCGGGGTTCGTTTGGACATTTTTATACATTAACTGAGTTTTCAGTGCATTTATGTGCATAATTCAAATTTGAAAAACATGCGCATGCTCCAGTGCATATAAATTCGTTGGGAAATCAAATCTTTGTCGTTGGTTTATGCTTAGGTCCCATGCAAGAAATGGGAATGAATTTCAAACACCATGGCACCGTTGATTGCCGGCAAAACAGTGAGATGCCTGGTTTTCAAATTCTAGGAAATCCAAAACTCGTTTGAAATTCATGAAACTTGGCATGCTAGCATGGAGCGGCATCAACATGCCATGGTACAAATTTTGTCCCATTTGGGGCAGGTTTGGGTATATGCTTCTCACAAACCGGAGCTTCTCACAACAAGCATGATGGTTTTCGGTAGGGAACGTCCCACCTTTGGGGACGAAACGATATCCATTGCCTCTTATTGCTTTCAAGTTTTTTCTCTTGTCAACATAGAACAACAGGATTGTTGAGTGAATTTTTGTGATTTTTCGGGGTTCGTTTGGACATTTTTATGTACTAAGTGAGATTTCAATGCATTTATATGCATAATTCAAATTTGAACTACATGGCATGCTCCAGTGCCTATAAATCCGTTGAAAAATCAAATCTATGTCCTTGGGTGCATGCTTAGGTCCCATGCAAGAAATGGGAATGAATTTCAAACATCAGGGCACTGTTGACTGCAGGCAAAACAGTGAGATGCCTGGTTTTTAAATTTTAGTAAATCCAAAACTCGTCTGAAATTCATGAAACTTGGCACGCTATCATGGAGCGGCATCAACATGCCGTGGTACAAATTTTGTCCCATTTGGGGCAGGTTTGGGTATATGCTTCTCACAAACCGGAGCTTCTCACAACAAGCATGATGGTTTGTTGTAGGGAACGTCCCACCTTTGGGGACGAAACGATATCCATTGCCTCTTACTGCTTTAAAGTTTTTTTCTCGTGTCAACATAGAACAACAGGAGTGTTGTGTGAATTTTTATGATTTTTCGGGGTTCGTTTGGACTTTTTTATGCATTAAGTGAGTTTTCAATGCATTTATGTGCATAATTCAAATTTGAACTACATGCACATGCTCCAGTGCTTATAAATTCGTTGAAAAATCAAATCTTTGTCATTGGGTGCATGCTTAGGTCCCATGCAAGAAATGGGAATGAATTTCAAACACCAGGGCACCGTTGATTGCCGGCAAAACAAAGAGATGCCAGGTTTTTAAATTCTAGTCAATCCAAAACTCGTGTGAAATTCATGAAACTTGGCATGCTATCATGGAGCGGCATCAACATGCCGTGGTACAAATTTTGTCCCATTTGGGGCAGGTTTGGGTATATGTTTCTCACAAACTGGAGCTTCTCACAACAAGCATGATGGTATTCGTTAGGGAACGTCCCGCCTTTGGGGACGAAACGATATCCATTGCCTCTTATTGCTTTCAAGTTTTTTTTTTCGTGTCAACATAGAACAACAGGAGTGTTGTGTGAATTTTTGTGATTTTTCGGGGTTCGTTTGGACATTCTTATGCATTAAGTGAGTTTTCAACACATTTATGTGCAGAATTCAAATTTGAACTACATGCGCATGCTGTAGTGCATATAAATTCGTTGAGAAAGCAAATCTTTGTTGTTGGGTGCATGCTTGGGTCCCATGCAAGAAATGGGAATGAATTTCAAACACCAGGGTACCGTTGATTGCCAGCAAAACATTGATCATATTCTTGTAATAGGAATCACGACTTGCATGTCGATGAGTATGACAACCGGCAGGAGCCATAGGAGTTGTCTTTATTATTTTGCATGACCTGCGTGTCATTGAATAACGCCATGTAAATTACTTTACTTTATTGCTAAATGAGTTAGCCATGTAAGTAGAAGTAATCGTTGGCGTGACGACTTCATGAAGACACAATGATGGAGATCATGATGATGGAGATCATGGTGTCATGCCGGTGACGAAGATGATCATGGTGCCCCGAAGATGGAGATCAAAGGAGCATGATGATATTGGCCATATCATGTCACTATTTGATTGCATGTGATGTTTATCATGTTTTTGCATCTTATTTGCTTAGAACGACGGTAGTAAGTAAGATGATCCCTTATAATAATTTCAAGAAAGTGTTCACCCTAACTGTGCACCGTTGCGAAGTTTCGTTGTTTCGAAGCACCACGTGATGATCGGGTGTGATAGATTCTAACGTTCGAATACAACGGGTGTTGACGAGCCTACCATGTACAGACATGGCCTCGGAACACACGCAATACACTTAGGTTGACTTGACGAGCCTAGCATGTACAGACATGGCCTCGGAACACAGAGGACCGAAAGGTCGAGCATGAGTCGTATAGAAGATACGATCAACATGGAGATGTTCACCGATCTTGACTAGTCCGTCTCACGTGATGATCGGACACGGCCTAGTTAAACTCGGATCATGTTTCACTTAGATGACTAGAGGGATGTCTATCTGAGTGGGAGTTCATTAAATAATTCGATTATATGAACTCAATTATCATGAACTTAGTCTAAAATCTTTACACTATGTCTTGTAGATCAAATGGCCAACGTTGTCCTCAATTTCAACGCGTTCCTGGAGAAAACCAAGCTGAAAGATGATGGCAGCAACTATACGGACTGGGTCCGGAACCTAAGGCTCATCCTCATAGTAGCCAAGAAAGATTATGTCTTAGAAGCACCGCTAGGTGATGCACCAATCCCACAGAACCAAGACGTTATGAACGCTTGGCAATCACGTGCTGATGATTACTCCCTCGTTCAGTGCGGCATGCTTTACAGCCTAGAACCGGGTCTCCAAAAGCGTTTTGAGAAACATGGAGCATACGAGATGTTCGAGGAGCTGAAATTAGTTTTTCAAGCTCATGCCCGGGTCGAGAGATATGATGTCTCCGACAAGTTCTTCAGCTGTAAAATGGAGGAGAACAGTTCTGTTAGTGAGCACATACTCAGAATGTCTGGGTTGCACAACCGCTTGTCTCAGCTGGGAGTTAATCTCCCGGATGACGCGGTCATTGACAGAATCCTCCAGTCGCTTCCACCAAGCTACAAGAGCTTTGTGATGAACTACAATATGCAGGGGATGGAAAAGACCATTCCCGAGGTATATTCAATGCTGAAATCAGCGGAAGGGGAGATCAGAAAAGAACATCAAGTGTTGATGGTGAATAAAACCACTAAGTTCAAGAAGGGCAAGGGCAAGAAGAACTTCAAGAAGGACGGCAAGGGAGTTGCCGCGCCCGGTAAACCAGTTACTGGGAAGAAGTCAAAGTATGGACCCAAGCCCGAGACTGAGTGCTTTTATTGCAAGGGAAGTGGTCACTGGAAGCGGAACTGCCCCAAATACTTAGCGGACAAGAAGAAGGCCGGCAACACCAAAGGTATATGTGATATACATGTAATTGATGTGTACCTTACCAGTACTCGTAGTAGCTCCTGGGTATTTGATACCGGTGCGGTTGCTCATATTTGTAACTCAAAACAGGAACTACGGAATAAACGGAGACTAGCGAAGGACGAGGTGACGATGCGCGTCGGGAATGGTTCCAAGGTCGATGTGATCGCCGTCGGCACGCTACCTCTGCATCTACCCACGGGATTAGTTTTAAACCTCAATAATTGTTATTTAGTGCCAGCTTTGAGCATGAACATTGTATCTGGATCTCGTTTAATTCGAGATGGCTACTCATTTAAATCCGAGAATAATGGTTGTTCTATTTATTTGAGAGATATGTTTTATGGTCAGGCCCCGCTGGTCAATGGTTTATTTTTGATGAATCTCGAACGTGATGTTACACATGTTCATTGTGTGAATACCAAAAGATGTAAAGTTGATAACGATAGTCCCACATACTTGTGGCACTGCCGCCTTGGTCACATTGGTGTCAAGCGCATGAAGAAGCTCCATGCAGATGGACTTTTGGAGTCTCTTGATTACGAATCATTTGACACGTGCGAACCATGCCTCCTGGGTAAGATGACCAAGACTCTGTTCTCCGGAACAATGGAGCGAGCAACCAACTTATTGGAAATCATACATACCGATGTGTGCGGTCCAATGAGTGTTGAGGCTCACGGAGGATATCGTTATGTTCTCACTCTCACTGATGACTTAAGTAGATATGGGTATGTCTACCTAATGAAACACAAGTCTGAAACCTTTGAAAAGTTCAAGGAATTTCAGAGTGAGGTTGAGAATCAACGTGACAGGAGAATAAAATTCATACGATCAGATCGTGGTGGAGAATATTTAAGTCACGAGTTTGGTGCACACTTAAGGAAATGTGGAATAGTTTCACAACTCACGCCGCCTGGAACACCTCAGAGAAATGGTGTGTCCGAACGTCGTAATCGCACTCTATTGGATATGGTGCGATCTATGATGTCTCTTACCGATTTACCGCTCTCATATTGGGGCTATGCTTTAGAGACTGCCGCATTCACTTTAAATAGGGCTCCGTCGAAATCCGTTGAGACGACACCGTATGAATTATGGTTTGGGAAGAAACCAAAGCTGTCGTTTCTAAAAGTTTGGGGATGCGATGCTTATGTCAAGAAACTTCAACCTGAAAAGCTCGAACCCAAGTCGGAAAAATGCGTCTTCATAGGATACCCTAAGGAAACTATTGGGTATACCTTCTACCTCAGATCCGAAGGCAAGATCTTCGTTGCCAAGAACGGGTCCTTTCTAGAGAAGGAGTTTCTCTCGAAAGAATTGAGTGGGAGGAAAGTGGAACTTGATGAGGTGATAGTCACCCCTTCCGAACCGGAAAGTAGCGCAGCGTGGGAAAATGTTCCTGTGGTGCCTACACCGACTGGGGAGGAAGTTAATGATGATGATCATCAAGCTTCGGATCAAGTTACTACTGAACTTCGTAGGTCCACAAGGACACGTTCCGCACCAGAGTGTTACGGCAACCCTGTCCTGGAAATCATGTTGTTAGACAACGGTGAACCTTCGAACTATGAAGAAGCGATGGCGGGCCGGGATTCCGACAAATGGCTAGAAGCCATGAAATCCGAGATAGGATCCATGTATGAAAACGAAGTATGGACTTTGACTGACTTGCCCGATGATCGGCGAGCCATAGAAAACAAATGGATCTTTAAGAAGAAGACGGACGTGGATGGTAATGTGACCATCTATAAGGCTCGACTTGTCGCTAAGGGTTATCGACAAGTTCAAGGGCTTGACTACGATGAGACTTTCTCACCCGTACCGAAGCTAAAGTCCGTCCGAATCATGTTAGCAATTGCCGCATACTATGATTATGAGATATGGCAGATGGACGTCAAAACGGCATTCCTTAACGGCTTCCTTAAGGAAGAGTTGTATATGATACAGCCGGAAGGTTTTGTTGATCCTAAGAATGCTAACAAAGTATGCAAGCTCCAGCGCTCAATCTATGGGCTGGTGCAAGCATCTCGGAGTTGGAACATTCGCTTTGATGAGATGATCAAAGCGTTTGGGTTTACACAGACTTATGGAGAAGCCCGTGTTTACAAGAAAGTGAGTGGGAGCTCTGTAGCATTTCTCATATTATATGTGGATGACATACTATTGATGGGAAATGATATAGAATTCTTGGAAAGTATAAAGGCCTATTTGAATAAGTGTTTTTCAATGAAGGACCTTGGAGAAGCTGCTTATATATTAGGCATCAAGATCTATAGAGACAGATCAAGACGCCTCATTGGTCTTTCACAAAGTACATACCTTGACAAGATATTGAAGAAGTTCAATATGGATCAGTCCAAGAAGGGGTTCTTGCCTGTATTGCAAGGTGTGCAATTGAGCACGGCTCAATGACCGACCACGGCAGAAGATATAGAAAAGATGAGTGTCATCCCCTATGCCTCGGCCATAGGGTCTATTATGTATGCCATGCTGTGTAGCAGACCAGATGTAAACCTTGCCGTAAGTTTGGTAGGAAGGTACCAAAGTAATCCCGGCATGGAACACTGGACAGCGGTCAAGAATATCCTGAAGTACCTGAAGAGGACTAAGGATATGTTTCTCGTTTATGGAGGTGACGAAGAGCTCGTCGTAAAGGGTTACGTCGACGCTAGCTTCGACACAGATCTGGATGACTCGAAGTCACAAACCGGATACGTGTATATTTTGAATGGAGGAGCAGTAAGCTGGTGCAGTTGCAAGCAAAGCGTCGTGGCGGGATCTACATGTGAAGCGGAGTACATGGCAGCCTCGGAGGCAGCACAGGAAGCAGTCTGGATGAAGGAGTTCATTACCGACCTAGGGGTGATTCCCAATGCGTCGGGCCCGATGACTCTCTTCTGTGACAACACTGGAGCTATTGCCCTTGCGAAGGAGCCCAGGTTTCATAGGAAGACCAGGCATATCAAGCGTCGCTTCAACTCCATTCGTGAAAGTGTTCAAAATGGAGACATAGATATTTGTAAAGTACATACGGACCTGAATGTAGCAGATCCGTTGACTAAACCTCTCCCTAGGGCAAAACATGATCAACACCAGGACGCAATGGGTGTTCGATTCATCACAATGTAACTAGATTTTTGACTCTAGTGCAAGTGGGAGACTGTTGGAAATATGCCCTAGAGGCAATAATAAATGGTTATTATTATATTTCTTTGTTCATGATAATAGTCTATTATTCATGCTATAATTGTATTGTCCGGAAATCGTAATACATGTGTGAATGCATAGACCACAACGTGTCCCTAGTAAGCCTCTAGTTGACTAGCTCGTTGATCAACAGATAGTCATGGTTTCCTGACTATGGACATTGGATGTCATTGATAACGGGATCACATCATTAGGAGAATGATGTGATGGACAAGACCCAATCCTAAGCATAGCATAAAAGATTGTGTAGTTTCGTTTGCTAGAGCTTTTCCAATGTCAAGTATCTTTTCCTTAGACCATGAGATTGTGCAACTCCCGGATACCGTAGGAGTGCTTTGGGTGTGCCAAACGTCACAACGTAACTGGGTGACTATAAAGGTGCACTACGGGTATCTCCGAAAGTGTCTGTTGGGTTGGCACGGATCGAGACTGGGATTTGTCACTCCGTGTGACGGAGAGGTATCTCTGGGCCCACTCGGTAATGCATCATCATAATGAGCTCAATGTGACTAAGGCGTTAGTCACGGGATCATGCATTGCGGTACGAGTAAAGAGACTTGCCGGTAACGAGATTGAACAAGGTATTGGGATACCGACGATCGAATCTCGGGCAAGTAACATACCGATTGACAAAGAGAATTGCATACGGGATTGATTGAATCCTCGACACCGTGGTTCATCCGATGAGATCATCCTGGAACATGTGGGAGCCAACATGGGTATCCAGATCCCGCTGTTGGTTATTGACCGGAGAGGCGTCTCGGTCATGTCTGCATGTCTCCCGAACCCGTAGGGTCTACACACTTAAGGTTCGGTGACGCTAGGGTTGTAGAGATATATGTTTGCGGAAACCCGAAAGTTGTTCGGAGTCCCGGATGAGATCCCGGACGTCACGAGAGGTTCCGGAATGGTCCGGAGGTGAAGAATTATATATAGGAAGTCCAGTTTCGGCCACCGGGAAAGTTTCGGGGGTTACCGGTATTGTACCGGGACCACCGGAAGGGTCCCGGGGGTCCACCGGGTGGGGCCACCTATCCCGGAGGGCCCCATGGGCTGAAAGTGGAAGGGAACCAGCCCCTAGTGGGCTGGGCGCCCCCCCATGGGCCTCCCCCCATGCGCCTAGGGTTGCAAACCCTAGGGTGGGGGGACTTCCCCCTTGCCTTGGGGGGCAAGGCAACCCCTTCCGCCCCTTTGGCCGCCGCCCCCCCCTTGAGATCCCATCTCTAGGGCCGGCGCCCCCCAGGGGGCCTATATAAAGGGGGGGAGGGAGGGCAGCAACCTACAGCCTTGGGCGCGTCCCTCTCCCCCTGTTACACCTCTCCGTCTCGCAGAAGCTCGGCGAAGCCCTGCCGAGACCCGCTACATCCACCACCACGCCGTCGTGCTGCTGGATCTCCATCAACCTCTCCTTCCCCCTTGCTGGATCAAGAAGGAGGAGACGTCGCTGCACCGTACGTGTGTTGAACGCGGAGGTGCCGTCGGTTCGGCACTCGGTCATCGATGATTTGGATCACGGCGAGTACGACTCCGTCATCCACGTTCATTGGAACGCTTCCGCTCGCGATCTACAAGGGTATGTAGATGCACTCCTTTCCCCTTGTTGCTAGTATACTCCATAGATGCATCTTGGTGAGCATAGGAAAATTTTAAAATTATGATACGATTCCCAACAAGAACAACAGGAGTGTTGTGTGAATTTTTGTGATATTTCGGGGTTTGTTTCGACATTTTTATGCATTAACTGAGTTCTCAATGCATTTATGTGCATCATTCAAATTTGAACTACATGTGCATGCTCTAGTGCATATAAATTCGTTGAGAAATCAAATCTTTGTCGTTGGGTGCATGCTTAGGTCCCATGCAAGAAATGGGAATGAATTTCAAAACCATGGCACCAATGATTGCCGGCAAAACAGTGAGATGCCTGGTTTTTAAATTCTAGTAAATCCAAAACTCGCCTGAAATTCATGAAAGTTGGCATGCTATCATGGAGCGGCATCAACATGCCGTGGTACAAATTTTGTCCCATTTGGGGCAGGTTTGAGTGTATGCTTCTCAAAAATCGGAGCTTCTCACAACAAGCATGATGGTTTTCGGTAGGGAACGTCCCACCAGTGGGGACGAAACTATATCCATTGCCTCTTATTGCTTTCAAGTTTTTTTCTCGTGTCAACTTAGAACAACAGGAGTGTTGTGTGGATTTTTGTGATTTTTCGGGGTTCGTTTGGACATTTTTATGTATTAACTGAGTTCTCAATGCATTTATGTGCATAATTCAAATTTGAACTACATGTGCATGCTCCAGTGCATATAAATTCGTTGAAAAATCAAATCTCAGTTGTTGGGTGCATGCTTAGGTCCCATGCAAGAAATGGGAATGAATTTCAAACACCAGGGCACCGTTGATTGCCGGCAAAATAGTGAGATGCCTAGTTTTTTAAATTCTAGTAAATCCAAAACTCGTCTGAAATTCATGAAACTTGGCATGCTATCATGGAGTGGCATCAACATGCCGTGCTAAAATTTTGTCCCATTTGGGGCAGGTTTGGGTATATGCTTCTCACAAACCAGAGCTTCTCAGAACAAGCATGATGGTTTTCGGTAGGGAACGTCCCACCTTTGGGGACGAAACGATATACATTGGCTCTTATTGCTTTCAAGTTTTTTTTCTCGTGTCAACATAGAACAACAGGACTGTTGTGTGAATTTTTGTGATTTTTCGGGGTTCGTTTGGACATTTTTATGCATTAAGTGAGTTTTCAATGCATTTATGTGCATAATTCAAATTTGAACTACATGCGCATACTCCGGTGCATAAAAATTTGTTGAAAAATCAAATCTTTATCGTTGGGGTGCATGCTTAGGTCCCATGCAAGAAATGGGAATGAATTTCAAACACCAGGGCACCGTTGATTGCTGGCAAAATGGTGAGATGCCTGGTTTTTAAATTCTAGTAAATCCAAAACTCGTCTGAAATTTCTGAATCTTGGCATGCTATCATGGAGCGGCATCAACATGCCGTGGTACAAATTTTGTCCCATTTGGGGCAGGTTTGGGTATATGTTTCTCACAAACCGGAGCTTCTCACAACAAGCATGATGGTTTTCGGTGGACGAAACGATATCCATTGCCTCTTATTGCTTTCAAGTTTTTTTCTCGTGTCAACATGGAACAACGGGAGTGTTGTGTGAATTTTTGTGATTTTTCGGGGGTTCGTTTGGACATTTTGATGCATTAACTGAGTTCTCAATGCATTTATGTGCATAATTCAAATTTGAAATACATGCGCATGCTCCAGTGCATATAAATTTGTTGAAAAATCAAATCTTTGTCGTTGGGTGCATGCTTAGGTCCCATGCAAGAAATGGGAATGAATTCCAAACACCAGGGCACCGTTGATTGCCGGCAAAACAGTGAGATGACTGGTTTTTAAATTCTAGTAAATCCAAAACTCATCTGAAATTCATGAAACTTGGCATGCTATCACGGAGCGGCATCAACATGCCGTGGTACAAATTTTGTCCCATTTGGGGCAGGTTTGGGTATATGCTTCTCACAAACCGGAGCTTCTCGCAACAAGCATGATGGTTATCGATAGGGAACGTGCCACCTTTGGGGATGAAACGATATCCATTGCCTCTTATTGCTTTCAAGTTTTTTTCTCGTGTCAACATAGAACAACAGTAGTGTTGTGTGAATTTTTGTGATTTTTCGGGGTTCGTTTGGACAATTTTATGCATTGAGTGAGTTTTCAATGCATTTATGTGCATAATTCAAGTTTGAACTACATGCTCATGCTCCAGTGCATATAAATTCGTTGAAAAATCAAATCTTTATCGTTGGGGTGCATGCTTAGGTCCCATGCAAGAAATGGAAATGAATTTGAAACACCAGGGCACCGTTGATTGCCGGTAAATTAGTGAGTTGCATGGTTTTTAAATTCTAGTAAATCCAAAACTCGTATTTAATTCATGAAACTTGGCATGCTGTCATGGAACGGCATCAACATGCCGTGGTACAAATTTTGTCCCATTTGTGGCAGGTTTGGGTATATGCTTCTCACAAACCGGAGCTTCTCAGAACAAGCATGATGGTTTATGATGGACGAAACGATATCCATTGCCTCTTATTGCTTTCAAGTGTTTTTCTCTTGTCAACATAGAACAACATGAGTGTTGTGTGAATTTTTGTGATTTTTCGGGGTTCATTTGGACATTTTTGTGCATTAACTGAGTTCTCAATGCATTTATGTGCATAATTCAAATTTGAACTACATGCGCATGCTCCAGTGCATATAAATTCATTGAAAAATCAAATCTTTGTCGTTGGGTGCATGCTTAGGTCCCATGCAAGAAATGAGAATGAATTTCAAACACCAGGGCACCGTTGATTGCCGGCAAAACAGTGAGATTCCTGGTTTTTAAATTCTAGTAAATCCAAAACTCGTCTGAAATTCATGAAACTTGGCATGCTATCATGGAGCGGCATCAACATGCCGTGGTAAAATTTTGTCCCATTTGGGGCAGGTTTGAGTATATGCTTCTCACAAACCGGAGGTTCTCACAACAAGCATGATGGTTTTCGGTAGGGAACGTCCCACCTTTGGGGACGAAACGATATCCATTGCCTGTTATTGCTTTCAAGTTTTTTTCTCGTGTCAACATAGAATAACAGGAGTGTTGTGTGAATTTTTGTGATTTTTCGGGCTTCATTTGGACGTTTTATGCATTAACTGAGTTCTCAATGCATTTATGTGTATAATTCAAATTTGAACTACATGCGCATTCTGCAGTGCATATAAATTCGTTGAGAAATCAAATGTTTGTCGTTGGGTGCACGCTTAGGTCCCATGCAAAAAATGGGAATGAATTTCAAACACCATGGCACCGTTGAGTGCTGGCAAAACAGTGAGATGCCTGCTTTTTAAATTCTAGTAAATCCAAAACTCGTCTGAAATTCATGAAACTTGGCATGCTATCATGGAGCGGCATCAACATGCCGTGGTACAAATTTTCTCCCATTTGGGGCAGGTTTGGGTATATGCTTCTCACAAACCGGAGCTTCTCCCAACAAGCATCATGGTTTTCGGTAGGGAACGTCCCACCTTTGGGGACGAAACGATATCCATTGCCTCTTATTGCTTTCAAGTTTTTTTTCTCGTGTCAACATAGAACAACAGGAGTGTTGTGTGAATTTTTGTGAGGTTTCGGGGTTTGTTTGGACTTTTTTATGCATTAAGTGAGTTTTCAATGCATTTATGTGCATAATTCAAATTTGAACTTCATGCGCATGCTCCAGTGCATATAAATTCGTTGAAAAATCAAATCTTTATCGGTGGGGTGCATGCTTAGGTCCCATGCAAGAAATGGGAATGAATTTCAAACACCAGGACACCATTGATTGCTGGCAAAACAGTGAGATGCCTGGTTTTTAAATTCTAATAAATCCAAAACTCGTCTTTAATTCATGAAACTTGGCATGCTATCATGGAGCGGCATCAACATGCCGTGGTACAAATTTTGTCCTATTTGGGGCAGGTTTGGGTATATGCTTCTCACAAACCGGAGCTTCTCACAACAAGCATGATGGTTTTTGGTGGACGAAACGATATCCATTGCCTTTTATTGCTTTCCAGTTTTTTTCTCATGTCAACATGGAACAACAGGAGTGTTGTGTGATTTTTTGTGATTTTTCGGGGTTCGTTTGGACATTTTTATGCATTAACTGAGTTCTCAACGCATTTATGTGCATAATTCAAATTTGAACTACATGCGCATGCTCCACTGCACATAAATTCATTGAAAAATCAAATCTTTGTCGTTGGGTGCATGCTTAGGTCCCATGCAAGAAATGAGAATGAATTTCAAACACCAGGGCACCGTCGATTGCCGGCAAAACAGTGAGATTCCTAGTTTTTAAATTCTAGTAAATCCAAAACTCGTCTGAAATTCATGAAACTTGGCATGCCATCATGGAGCGGCATCAACATGCCGTGGTACATTTTTTTTCCATTTGGGGCAGGTTTGGGTATATGCTTCTCACAAACCGGAGCTTCTCACAACAAGCATGATGGTTTTCGGTGGACGAAACGATATCTATTGCCTCTTATTGCTTTCAAGTTTTTTTCTCGTGTCAACATAGAACAACAGGAGTGTTGTGTGAATTTTTGTGATTTTTCGGGGTTCGTTTGGACATTTTTATGCATTAAGTGAGTTTTCAACGCATTTATGTGCATAATTCAAATTTGAACTACATGCGCAACCTGCAGTGCATATAAATTTGTTGAAAAATCAAATCTTTGTTGTTGGGTGCATGCTTAGGTCCCATGCAAGAAATGGGAATGAATTTCAGACACCAGGGCACTGTTGATTGCCGGCAAAACAGTGAGATGCCTGGATTTTTAAATTCTAGTAAATCCAAAACTCGTCTGAAATTCATGAAACTTGGCATGCTATCATGGAGTGGCATCAACATGCCGTGGTAAAATTTTGTCCCATTTGGGGCAGGTTTGGGTATATGCTTCTCACAAACCGGAGCTTCTCACAACAAGCATGATGGTTTTTGGTAAGGAACGTCCCACCTTTGAGGACGAAATGATATCCATTGCCTCTTATTGCTTTCAAGTTTTTTTTCTCGTGTCAACATAGAACAACAGGAGTGTTGTGTGAATTTTTGTGATTTCTCGTGGTTCGTTTGGACATTTTTATGCATTAAGTGAGTTTTCAATGTATTTATGTGCATAATTCAAGTTTGAACTACATGCTCATGCTCCAGTGCATATAAATTCGTTGAAGAATCAAATCTTTATCGTTGGGGTGCATGCTTAGGACCCATGCAAGTAATGGGAATGAATTTGAAACACCAGGGCACCGTTGATTGGCGGCAAAATAGTGAGTTGCATGGTTTTTAAATTCTAGTAAATCCAAAACTCGTCTTTAATTCATGAAACTTGGCATCCTGTCATGGAGCGGCATCAACATGCCGTGGTACAAATTTTGTCCCATTTGGGGCAGGTTTGGGTATATGCTTCTCACAAACCGGAGCTTTTAGAACAAGCATCATGGTTTATGGTGGACGAAACGATATCCATTGCCTCTTATTGCTTTCAAGTTTTTTTCTCTTGTCAACATAGAACAACATGAGTGTTGTGTGAATTTTTGTGATTTTTCGGGGTTCATTTGGACATTTTTATGCATTAACTGAGTTCTCAATGCATTTATGTGCATAATTCAAATTTGAACTACATGCGCATTCTCCAGTGCATATAAATTCATTGAAAAATCAAATCTTTGTCGTTGGGTGCATGCTTAGGTCCCATGCAAGAAATGGGCATGAATTTCAAACACCAGGGCACCATTGATTGCCGGCAAAACAGTGAGATTCCTGGTTTTTAAATTCTAGTAAATCCAAAACTCGTCTGAAATTCATGAAACTTGGCATGCTATGATGGAGCGGCATCAACATGCCGTGGTAAAATTTTGTCCCATTTGGGGCAGGTTTGGGTATATGCTTCTCACAAACCTGAGCTTCTCACAACAAGCATGATGGTTTTCGGTAGGGAACGTCCCACCTTTGGGGACGAAACGATATCCATTGCCTCTTATTGCTTTCAAGTTTTTTTCTCGTGTCAACATAGAACAACAGGAGTGTTGTGTGAATTTTTGTGATTTTTTGGGGTTCGTTTGGACGTTTTTATGCATTAACTGAGTTCTCAATGCATTTATGTGCATAATTCAAATTTGAACTACATGCGCATGCTCCAGTGCATATAAATTCGTTGAGAAATCAAATCTTTGTCGTTGGATGCATGCTTAGATCCCATGCAAAAAATGGGAATGAATTTCAAACACCAGGGCACCGTTGAGTGCCGGCAAAACAGTGAGATGCCTGGTTTTTAAATTCTAGTAAATCCAAAACTCGTCTGAAATTCATGAAACTTGGCATGCTATCATGGAGCGGCATCAACATGCCGTGGTATAAATTTTCTCCCATTTGGGGCAGGTTTGGGTATATGCTTCTCACAAACCGGAGCTTCTCCCAACAACCATGATGGTTTTCGGTAGGGAACGTCCCACCTTTGGGGACGAAATGATATCCATTGCCTCTTATTGCTTTCAAGTTTTTTTTCTCGTGTCAACATAGAAAAACAGGAGTGTTGTGTGAATTTTTGTGAGTTTTCGGGGTTCGTTTGGACATTTTTATGCATTAAGTGAGTTTTAAATGCATTTATGTGCATAATTCAAGTTTGAACTACATGCTCATGCTCTAGTGCATATAAATTTGTTGAAAAATCAAATCTTTATCGTTGGGGGTGCATGCTTAGGTCCCATGCAAGTAATGGGAATGAATTTGAAACACCAGGGCACCGTTGATTGCCGGCAAAATAGTGAGTTGGATGGTTTTTAAATGCTAGTAAATCCAAAACTCGTCTGAAATTCATGAAACTTGGCATGCCATCATGGAGTGGCATCAACATGCCGTGGTACAAATTTTGTCCCATTTGGGGCAGGTTTGGGTATATGCTTCTCACAAACCGGAGCTTCTCAGAACAAGCATGATGGTTTATGGTGGACGAAACGATATCCATTGCCTCTTATTGCTTTCAAGTTTTTTTTCTCTTGTCAACATAGAACAACATGAGTGTTGTGTGAATTTTTGTGATTTTTTGGGGTTCATTTGGACATTTTTATGCATTAACTGAGTTCTCAATGCATTTATGTGCATAATTCAAATTTGAACTACATGCGCATGCTCCAGTGCATATAAATTCATTCAAAAATCAAATCTTTGTCGTTGGGTGCATGCTTAGGTCCCATGCAAGAAATGGGAATGAATTTCAAACACCAGGGAACCATTGATTGCCGGCAAAACAAAGAGATTCCTGGTTTTTAAATTCTAGTAAATCCAAAACTCGTCTGAAATTCATGAAACTTGGCATGCTATGATGGAGCGGCATCAACATGCCGTGTTAAAAATTTCTCCCATTTGGGGCTGGTTTGGGTATATGCTTCTCACAAACCGGAGCTTCTCACAACAAGCATGACGGTTTTCGGTAGGGAACGTCCCACCTTTGGGGACGAAATGATATCCATTGCCTCTTATTGCTTTCAAGTTTTTTTCTCGTGTCAACATAGAACAACAGGAGTGTTGTGTGAATTTTTGTGATTTTTCGGGGTTCGTTTGGACGTTTTTATGCATTAACTGAGTTCTCAATGCATTTATGTGCATAATTCAAATTTGAACTACATGCGCATGCTCCAGTACATATAAATTCGTTGAGAAATCAAATGTTTGTCGTTGGGTGCATGCTTAGGTCCCATGCAAAAAATGGGAATGAATTTCAACACCATGGCACCGTTGAGTGCCGGCAAAACAGTGAGATGCCTGGTTTTTAAATTCTAGTAAATCCAAAACTCGTCTAAAATTCATAAAACTTGGCATGCTATCATGGAGCGGCATCAACATGCCGTGGTAAAATTTTGTCCCATTTGGGGCAGGTTTGGGTATATGCTTCTCACAAACCGGAGCTTCTCACAACAAGCATGATGGTTTTCCGTAGGGAACGTCCCACCTTTGGGGACGAAATGATATCCATTGCCTGTTATTGCTTTCAAGTTTTTTTCTCGTGTCAACATAGAACAACAGGAGTGTTGTGTGAATTTTTGTGATTTTTCGGGGTTCGTTTGGACGTTTTTATGCATTAACTGAGTTCTCAATGCATTTATGTGCATAATTCAAATTTGAACAACATGCGCATGCTCCAGTGCATATAAATTCGTTGAGAAATCAAATGTTTGTCGTTGGGTGCATGCTTAGGTCCCATGCAAAAAATGGGAATGAATTTCAACACCATGGCACCGTTGAGTGCCGGCAAAATAGTGAGATGCCTGGTTTTTAAATTCTAGTAAATCCAAAACACGTCTGAAATTCATGAAACTTGGCATGCTATCATGGAGCGGCATCAACATGCCGTGGTACAAATTTTCTCCCATTTGGGGCAGGTTTGGGTATATGCTTCTCACAAACCGGAGCTTCTCCCAACAAGCATGATGGTTTTCGGTAGTGAACGTCCCACCTTTGGGGACGAAACGATATCCATTGCCTCTTATTGCTTTCAAGTTTTTTTTCTCGTGTCAACATAGAACAATAGGAGTGTTGTGTGAATTTTTGTGAGTTTTCGGGGTTCGTTTGGACATTTTTATGCATTAAGTGAGTTTTCAATGCATTTATGTGCATAATTCAAGTTTGAACTACATGCTCATGCTCCAGTGCATATAAATTCGTTGAAAAATCAAATCTTTATCGTGGGGTGCATGCTTAGGTCCCATGCAAGTAATGGGAATGAATTTGAAACACCAGGGCACCGTTGATTGCCGGCAAAATAGTGAGTTGCATGGTTTTTAAATTCTAGTAAATCCAAAACTCGTCTTTAATTTATGAAACTTGGCATCCTGTCATGGAGCGGCATCAACATGCCGTGGTACAAATTTTGTCCCATTTGGGGCAGGTTTCGGTAAATGCTTCTCAAAAACCGGAGCTTCTCACAACAAGCATGATGGTTTTTGGTGGACGAATCGATATCCATTGCCTTTGATTGCTTTCAAGTTTTTTTCTCGTCTCAACATAGAACAACAGGAGTGTTGTGTGAATTTTTGTGATTTTTCGGGGTTCGTTTGGACATTTTAATGCATTAATTGAATTCTCAACGCATTTATGTGCATAATTCAAATTTGAACTACATGCGCATGCTCCACTTTATATAAATTCATTGAAAATCAAATCTTTGTCGTTGGGTGCATGCTTAGGTCCCATGCAAGAAATGGGAATGAATTTCAAACACCAGGGCACCGTTGATTGCCGGCAAAACAGTGAGATTCCTAGTTTTTAAATTCTAGTAAATCCAAAACTCGTCTGAAATTCATGAAACTTGGCATGCCATCATGGAGCGGCATCAACATGCCGTGGTACATTTTTCTCCCATTTGGGGCAGGTTTGGGCATATGCTTCTCACAAACCGGAGCTTCTCACAACAAGCATGATGGTTTTCGGTGGAGGAAACGATATCAATTGCCTCTTATTCCTTTCAAGTTTTTTTCTCGTCTCAACATAGAACAACAGGAGTGTTGTGTGAATTTTTGTGATTTTCAGGGTTCGTTTGGACATTTTTATGCATTAACTGAGTTCTCAACGCATTTATGTGCATAATTCAAATTTGAACTACATGCGCAAGCTCCAGTGCATATAAATTCGTTGAAAAATCAAATCTTTGTTGTTGGGTGCATGCTTAGGTCCCATGCAAGAAATGGAAATGAATTTCAAACACCAGGCCACCGTTGATTGCCGGCAAAACAGTGAGATGCCTGGGTTTTTAAATTCTAGTAAATCCAAAACTCGTCTGAAATTCATGAAACTTGGCATGCTATCATGGAGCGGCATCAACATGCCGTGGTAAAATTTTGTCCGATTTGGGGCAGGTTTGGGTATATGCTTCTCACAACCTGGAGCTTCTCACAACAAGCATGATGGTTTTCGGTAGGGAACGTCCACCTTTGGGGACGAAACGATATCCATTGCCTCTTATTGCTTTCAAGTTTTTTTTTCTCGTGTCAACAAGAACAACAGGGCTGTTGTGTGAATTTTTGTGATTTTTCGGGGTTCGTTTGGACATTTTTATGCATTAAGTGAGTTTTCAATGCATTTATGTGCATCATTCAAATTTGAACTACCTGCGCATGCTCCAGTGCATATAAATTCGTTGAAAAATCAAATCTTTATCGTTGGGGTGCATGCTTAGGTCCCATGCAAGAAATGGGAATGAATTTCAAACACCAGGGCACCATTGACTACTGGCAAAATGGTGAGATGCCTGGTTTTTAAATTCTAGTAAATCCAAAACTCGTCTGAAATTTATGAAACTTGGCATGCTATCATGGAGCGGCATCAACATGCCGTGGTACAAATTTTTTCCCATTTGGGGCTGGTTTGGGTATATGCTTCTCACAAACCGGAGCTTCTCCCAACATGCATGATGGTTTTCGGTAGGGAACGTCCCACCTTTGGGGACGAAACGATATCCATTGCCTCTTATTGCTTTCAAGTTTTTTTCTCGTGTCAACATAGAACAACAGGAGTGTTGTGAGGATTTTTGTGATTTTTTGGGGTTCGTTTGGACATTTTGATGCATTAACTGAGTTCTCAATGCATTTATCTGCATAATTCATATTTGAAATACATGCGCATGCTCCAGTGCATATAAATTCGTTGAAAAATCAAATCTTTGTTGTTGGGTGCATGCTTAGGTCCCATGCAAGAAATGGGAATGAATTTCAAACACCAGGGCACCGTTGATTGCCGGAAAAATAGTGAGATGCCTGGTTTTTTAAATTCTAGTAAATCCAAAACTCGTCTGAAATTCATGAAACTTGGCATGCTATCATGGAGTGGCATCAACATGCCGTGCTAAAATTTTCTCCCATTTGGGGCAGGTTTGGGTATATGCTTCTCACAAACCGGAGCTTCTCACAACAAGCATGATGGTTTTCGGTAGGGAACGTCCCACCTTTGGGGACGAAACGATATCCATTGCCTCTTATTGCTTTCAAGTTTTTTTCTCGTGTCAACATAGAACAACAGTAGTGTTGTGTGAATTTTTGTGATTTTTCGGGGTTTGTTTGGACATTTTTATGCATTAAGTGAGTTTTCAATGCATTTATGTGCATAATTCAAGTTTGAACTACATGCTCATGCTCCAGTGCATATAAATTCGTTGAAAAATCAAATCTTTATCGTTGGGGTGCATGCTTAGGTCCCATGCAAGAAATGGGAATGAATTTGAAACACCATGGCACCGTTGATTGCCGGCAAAACAGTGAGTTGCATGGTTTTTAAATTCTAGTAAATCCAAAACTCGTCTAAAATTCATGAAACTTGGCATGCTGTCATGGAGCGGCATCAACATGCCGTGGTAAAATTTTGTCCCATTTGGGGCAGGTTTGGGTATATGCTTCTCACAAACCTGAGCGTCTCACAACAAGCATGATGGTTTTCGGTAGGGAACGTCCCACCTTCGGGGACGAAACGATATCCATTGCCTCTTATTGCTTTCAAGTTTTTTCTCGTGTCAACATAGAACAACAGGAGTGTTGTGTGAATTTTTGTGATTTTTCGGGGTTCGTTTGGACATTTTTATGCATTAACTGAGTTCTCAACGCATTTATGTGCATAATTCAAATTTGAACTACATGCGCATGCTCCAGTGCATATAAATTCGTTGAGAAATCAAATGTTTGTCGTTGGGTGCATGCTTAGGTCCCATGCAAAAAATGGGAATGAATTTCAAACACCATGGCACCGTTGAGTGCCGGCAAAACAGTGAGATGCCTGCTTTTTAAATTCTAGTAAATCCAAAACTCGTCTGAAATTCATGAAACTTGGCATGCTATCATGGAGCGGCATCAACATGCCGTGGTACAAATTTTCTCCCATTTGGGGCTGGTTTGGGTATATGCTTCTCACAAACCGGAGCTTCTCCCAACAAGCATGATGGTTTTCGGCAGGGAACGTCCCACCTTTGGAGACGAAACGATATCCATTGCCTCTTATTGCTTTCAAGTTTTTTTTCTCGTGTCAACATAGAACAAGAGGAGTGTTGTGTGAATTTTTGTGAGTTTTCGGGGTTCGTTTGGACATTTTTATGCATTAAGTGAGTTCTCAATGCATTTATGTGCATAATTCAAATTTGAACTACATGCGCATGCTCCAGTGCATATAAATTCGTTGAGAAATCAAATCTTTGTCGTTGGGTGCATGCTTAGGTCCCATGCAAAAAATGGGAATGAATTTCAAACACCATGGCACCGTTGAGTGCCGGCAAAACAGTGAGATGCCTGGTTTTTTAAATTCTAGTAAATCCAAAACTCGTCTGAAATTCATGAAACTTGGCATGCTATCACGGAGCGGCATCAACATGCCGTGCTAAAATTTTGTCCCATTTGGGGCAGGTTTGGGTATATGCTTCTCACAAACCGGAGCTTCTCACAACAAGCATGATGGTTTTCGGTAGGGAACGTCCCACCTTTGGGGACGAAACGATATCCATTGCCTCTTATTGCTTTCAAGTTTTTTTTTCTCGTGTCAACATAGAACAACAGGAGTGTTGTGTGATTTTTTGTGATTTTTCGGGGTTCGTTTGGACATTTTTATGCATTAAGTGAGTTTTCAATGCATTTATGTGCATAATTCAAGTTTGAACTACATGCTCATGCTCCAGTGCATATAAATTAGATGAAAAATCAAATCTTTATCGTTGGGGTGCATGCTTAGGTCCCATGCAAGAAATGGGAATGAATTTGAAACACCAGGGCACCGTTGATTGCTGGCAAAATAGTGAGTTGCATGGTTTTTAAATTCTAGTAAATCCAAAACTCGTCTTTAATTCATGAAACTTGGCATGCCATCATGGAGTGGCATCAACATGCCGTGGTACAAATTTTGTCCCATTTGGGGAAGGTTTGGGTATATGCTTCTCACAAACCGGAGCTTCTCAGAACAAGCATGATGGTTTATGGTGGACGAAACAATATCCATTACCTCTTATTGCTTTCAAGTTGTTTTCTCTTGTCAACATAGAACAACATGAGTGTTGTGTGAATTTTTGTGATTTTTCGGGGTTCATTTAGACATTTTTATGCATTAACTGAGTTCTCAATGCATTTATGTGCATAATTCAAATTTGAACTACATGCGCATGCTCCAGTGCATATAAATTCATTGAAAAATCAAATCTTTGTCGTTGGGTGCATGCTTAGGTCCCATGCAAGAAATGGGAATGAATTTCAAACACCAGGGCACCGTTGATTGCCGGCAAAACAGTGAGATTCCTGGTTTTGAAATTCTAGTAAATCCAAAACTCGTCTGAAATTCATGAAACTTGGCATGCTATCATGGAGCGGCATCAACATGCTGTGGTACATTTTTTTCCCATTTGGGGCAGGTTTGGGTATATGCTTCTCACAAACCGGAGCTTCTCACAACAAGCATGATGGTTTTCGGTAGGAAACGTCCCGCCTCTGGGGACGAAACGATATCCATTGCCTCTTATTGGTTTCAAGTTTTTTTCTTGTGAACATAAAACAACAGGAGTGTTGAGTGATTTTTTGTGATTTTTCGGGGTTCGTTTGGACATTTTTATGCATTAACTGAGTTTTCAATGCATTTATGTGCATAATTCAAATATGAACTACATGCGCATCCTCCAGTGCATATAAATTCATTGAGAAATCAAATCTTTGTCGTTGGGTGCATGCTCAGGTCCCATGCAAGAAATGGGAATGAATTTCAAACACCATGGCACCGTTGATTGCCGGCAAAACAGTGAGATGCCTGGTTTTCAAATTTTAGTAAATCAAAAACTCATCTGAAATTCATGAAACTTTGCATGCTATCATGGAGAGGCATCTACATGTCGTGGTACAAATTTTGTCCCATTTGGTGCAGGTTTGGGTATATGCTTCTCACAAACCGGAGCTTCTCACAACAAGCATGATGGTTTTCGGTAGGGATCGTCCCACCTTTGGGGACGAAACGATATCCATTGCCTCTTATTGCTTTCAAGTTTTTTCTCGTGTCAACATAGAACAACAAGAGGGTTGTGTTAATTTTTGTGATTTTTCGGGGTTCGTTTGGACATTTTTATGCATTAAGTGAGTTTTCAATGCATTTATGTGCATAATTCAAATTTGAACTACATGCCCATATTCCAGTGCATATAAATTCATTGAAAAAATAAAATCTTTGTCGTTGGGTGCATGCTTAGGGCCCATGCAAGAAATGGGAATGAATTTCAAACACCAGGGTACCGTTGATTAACGACAAAACAGTGAGATGCCTGGTTTTTAAATTCTAGTAAATCCAAAACTCGTCTGAAATTCATGAAAGTTGGCATCCTATCATGGAGCGGCATCAACATGCCTTGGTACACATTTTGTCCCATTTGGGGCAGGTTTGGGTATATGCTTCTCACAAACTGGAGCTTCTCACAACAAGCATCATGGTTTTCGGTTGACGAAACGATATCCATTGCCACTTATTTCTTTTAAGTTTTTTTTCTCGGTTCAACATAGTACAACAGGAGTGTTGTGTGATTTTTTGTGAGTTTTCGGGCTTCGTTTGGACATTTTTATGCATTAACTGAGTTCTCAATGCATTTATGTGCATAATTCAAATTTGAACAACATGCGCATGCTCCAGTGCATATAAATTCGTTGAAAAATTAAATTTTTGTTGTTGGGTGCATGCTTAGGTCCCATGCAAGAAATGGGAACGAATTTCAAACACTAGGGCACCGTTGATTGCCGGCAAAACAGTGAGATGCCTGGTTTTTAAATTCTAGTAAATCCAAAACTCGTCTGAAATGCTTGAAACTTGGCATGGTATCATGGAGCGGCATCAACATGCCTTGGTACATTTTGTTCCCATTTGGGGCTGGTTTGGGTATATGCTTCTCATAAACAGGAGCTTCTCACACTAAGCATGATGGTTTTCGCTGGACGAAACGATATCCATTGCCTCTTATTGCTTTCAAGTTTTTTTCTCGTGTCAACATAGAACAACAGGAGTGTTGTGAGGATTTTTGTGATTTTTCGGGGTTTGTTTGGACATTTTTATGCATTAACTGAGTTCTCAATGCATTTATGTGCATAATTCCAATTTGAACTACATGCGCATGCTCCAGTGCATATAAATTCGTTGAAAAATCAACTCTTTGTCGTTGGGTGCATGCTTAGGTCCCATGCAAGAAATGGGAATGAATTTCAAACACCAGGGCACCGTTGATTGCCGGCAAAAGAGTGAGATGCCTGGTTTTTAAATTCTAGTAAATCCAAAACTCGTCTGAAATTCATGAAACTTGGCATGCTATCATGGAGCGGCATCAACATGCCGTGGTAAAATTTTGTCCCATTTGGAGCAGGTTTGGGTATATGCTTCTCACAAACCGGAGCTTCTCACAACAAGCATGATGGTTTTCGGTAGGGAACGTCCCACCTTTGGGGACGGAACGATATCCATTGCCTCTTATTGCTTTCAAGTTTTTTTCTCGTGTCAACATAGAACAACAGGAGTGTTGTGACGATTTTTGTGATTTTTCGGGGTTTGTTTGGACATTTTTATGCATTAACTGAGTTCTCAATGCATTTATGTGCATAATTCAAATTTGAACTACATGCACATGCTCCAGTGCATATAAATTCGTTGGGAAATCTAATCTTTGTCGTTGGGTGCATGCTTAGGTCCCATGCAAGAAATGGGAATGAATTTCAAACACCATGGCACCGTTGATTGCCGGCAAAACAGTGAGATGCCGGGTTTTTAAATTCTAGTAAATCCAAAACTCATCTGAAATTCATGAAACTTGGCATGCTATCATGGAGAGGGATCAACATGCCGTGGTACAAAATTTGTCCCATTTGGTGCCTGTTTGGGTATATGCTTCTCACAAACCGGAGCTTCTCACAACAAGCATGATGGTTTTCGGTAGGGAACGTCCCACCTTTGGGGACGAAACGATATCCATTGCCTCTTATTGCTTTCAAGTTTTTTCTCGTGTCAACATAGAACAACAAGAGTGTTGTGTTAATTTTTGTGATTTTTCGGGGTTCGTTTGGACATCTTTATGCATTAAGTGAGTTTTCAATGCATTTATGTGCATAATTCAAATTTGAACTACATGCACATATTCCAGTGCATATAAATTCATTAAAAAATCAAATCTTTGTCGTTGGGTGCATGCTTAGGTCCCATGCAAGAAACGGGAATGAATTTCAAACACTAGGGCACCGTTGATTGCAGGCAAAACAGTGAGATGCCTGGTTTTTAACTTCTAGTAAATCCAAAACTCGTCTGAAATTTATGAAACTAGGCATCCTATCATGGAGCAGCATCAACATACCGTGGTACACATTTTGTCCCATTTGGGGCAGGTTTGGGTATATGCTTCTCACAAACCGGAGCTTCTCACAACAAGCATGATGGATTTCGGTGGACGAAACGATATCCATTGCCTCTTATTGCTTTCAAGTTTTTTTCTCGTGTCAACATAAAACAAGAGGAGTGTTGTGTGAATTTTTGTGATTTCTCAGGATTTGTTTGGACATTTTTATGCATTCACTGAGTTCTCAATGCATTTATGTGCATAATTCAAATTTGAACTACATGCGCATGCTCCAGTGCATATAAATTCGTTGAGAAATCAAATCTTTGTCGTTGGGTGCATGCTTAGGTCCCATGCAAGAAATGGGAATGAATTTCAAACACCAGGGCACCGTTGATTGCCGCAAAAACAGTGAGATGCCTGGTTTTTGAATTCTAGTAAATCCAAAACTCATCTGAAATTCATGAAACTTGGCATCCTATCATGGAGCGGCATCAACATGTCGTGGTACACATTTTGTCCCGTTTGGGGCAGGTTTGGGTATATGCTTCTCACAAACCGGAGCTTCTCACAACAAGCATGATGGTTTTCGGTGGACGAAACGATATCCATTGCCTCTTATTGCTTTCAAGTTTTTTTTCTCGTGTCAACATGGAACAACAGGAGTGTTGTGTGAATTTTTGTGAGTTTTCGGGGTTCGTTTGGACATTTTTATGCATTAACTGAGTTCTCAATGCATTTAGGTGCATAATTCAAATTTGAACTACATGCGCATGCTCCAGTGCATATAAATTCATTGAAAAATCAAATCTTTGTCGTTGGGTGCATGCTTAGGTCCCATGCAAGAAATGGGAATGAATTTCAAACACCAGGGCGCCGTTGATTCCCGGCAAAACAGTGAGATGCCTCGTTTTTAAATTCTAGTAAATCCAAAACTCGTCTGAAATTCATGAAACTTGGCATGCTATCATGGAGCGGCATCAACATGCCGTGGTAAAATTTTGTCCCATTTGGAGCAGGTTTGGGTATATGCTTCTCACAAACCGGAGCTTCTCACAACAAGCATGATGGTTTTCGGTAGGGAACGTCCCACCTTTGGGGACGAACCGATATCCATTGCCTCTTATTGCTTTTAAGTTTTTTTCTTGTGTCAACATAGAACAACAGGAGTGTTGAGTGATTTTTTGTGTTTTTTCGGGGTTCATTTGGACATTTTTATGCATTAACTGAGGTTTCAATGCATTTATGTGCATAATTCAAATTTGAACTACATGCGCATGCTCCAGTGCATATAAATTCGTTGGGAAATCAAATCTTTGTCGTTGGGTGCATGCTCAGGTCCCATGCAAGAAATGGGAATGAATTTCAAACACCATGGCACCGTTGATTGCCGGCAAAACAGTGAGATGCCGCGTTTTTAAATTCTAGTAAATCCAAAACTCATCTGAAATTCATGAAACTTGGCAAGCTATCATGGAGAGGGATCAACATGCCGTGGTACAAATTTTGTCCCATTTGGTGCCTGTTTGGGTATATGCTTCTCACAAACCGGAGCTTCTCACAACAAGCATCATGGTTTTCGGTAGGGAACGTCCCACCTTTGGGGACGAAACGATATCCATTGCCTCTTATTGCTTTCAAGTTTTTTCTCGTGTCAACATAAAACAACAAGAGTGTTGTGTTAATTATTGTGATTTTTGGGGGTTCGTTTGGACATTTTTATGCATTAAGTGAGTTTTCAATGCATTTATGTGCATAATTCAAATTTGAACTACATGCACATATTCCAGTGCATATAACTTCATTAAAAAATCAAATCTTTGTCGTTGGGTGCATGCTTAGGTCCCATGCAAGAAATGGGAATGAATTTCAAACACTAGGGCACCGTTGATTGCAGGCAAAACAGTGAGATGCATGGTTTTTAACTTCTAGTAAATCCAAAACTCGTCTGAAATTTATGAAACTAGGCATCCTATCATGGAGCGGCATCAACATACCGTGGTACACATTTTGTCCCATTTGGGGCAGGTTTGGGTATATGCTTCTCACAAACCGGAGCTTCTCACAACAAGCATGATGGATTTCGGTGGACGAAACGATATCCATTGCCTCTTATTGCTTTCAAGTTTTTTTATCGTGTCAACATAAAACAAGAGGAGTGTTGTGTGAATTTTTGTGATTTTTCAGGATTTGTTTGGACATTTTTATGCATTCACTGAGTTCTCAATGCATTTATGTGCATAATTCAAATTTGAAATACATGCGCATATTCTAGTGCATATCAATTCATTAAAAAAATTAAATCTTTGTCGTTGGGTGCATGCTTAGGTCCCATGCAAGAAATGGGAATGAATTTCAAACACCAGGGCACCGTTGATTGCCGCAAAAATAGTGAGATGCCTGGTTTTTAAATTCTAGTAAATCCAAAACTCATCTGAAATTCATGAAACTTGGCATCCTATCATGGAGCGGCATCAACATGTCGTGGTACACATTTTGTCCCGTTTGGGGCAGGTTTGGGTATATGCTTCTCACAAACTGGAGCTTCTCACAACAAGCATGATGGTTTTCGGTGGACGAAACGATATCCATTGCCTCTTATTGCTTTCAAGTTTTTTTTCTCGTGTCAACATGGAACAACAGGAGTGTTGTGTGAATTTTTGTGAGTTTTCGAGGTTCGTTTGGACATTTTTATGCATTAACTGAGTTCTCAATGCATTTATGTGCATAATTCAAATTTGAACTACATGCGCATGCTCCAGTGCATATAAATTCATTGAAAAATCAAATCTTTGTCGTTGGGTGCATGCTTAGGTCCCATGCAAGAAATGGGAATGAATTTCAAACACCAGGGCACTGTTGATTGCCGGCAAAACAGTGAGATGCCTGGTTTTTAAATTCTAATAAATCCAAAACTCGTCTGAAATTAATGAAACTTCGCATGCTAGCATGGAGCGGCATCAACATACCGTGGTACAAATGTTGTCCCATTTGGGGCAGGTTTGGGTATATGCTTCTCATAAACAGGAGCATCTCACACCAAGCATGATGGTTTTCGGTGGACGAAACGATATCCATTGCCTCTTATTGCTTTTAAGTTTTTTTCTCGTGTCAACATAGAACAACAGGAGTGTTGTGTGGATTTATGTGATTTTTTAGGTCTTGTTTGGACATTTTTGTGCATTAACTGAGTTCTCAATGCATTTATGTGCATAATTCAAATTTGAACTACATGCGCATGCTCTAGTGCATATAAATTCGTTGAAAAATCAAATCTTTATCGTTGGGTGCATGCTTAAGTCCCATGCAAGAAATGGGAATGAATTTCAAACACCAGGGCACCATTGATTGCCGGCAAAACAGTGAGATGCCTGGTTTTTAAATTCTAGTAAATCCAAAACTCGTCTGAAATTTATGAAACTTGCCATGCTATCATGGAGCGGCATCAACATGCCGTGGTAAAATTTTGTCCCATTTGGGGCAGGTTTGGGTATATGCTTCTCACAAACCGGAGCTTCTCACAACAAGCATGATGGTTTTCGGTAGGGAACGTCCCACCATTGAGGACGAAACGATATCCATTGCCTCTTATTGCTTTCAAGTTTTTTTCTCGTGTCAACATAGAACAACAGGAGTGTTGTGTGATTTTTTGTGATTTTTCGGGGTTCGTTTGGACATTTTTATGCATTAAGTGAGTTTCCAATGCATTTGTGTGCATAATTCAAATTTGAACTACATGGGCATGCTCTAGTTTATATAAATTCGTTGAGAAATCTAATCTTTGTCGTTGGGTGCATGCTTAGGTACCATGCAAGAAATGGGAATGAATTTCAAACACCATGGCACCGTTGATTGCCGGCAAAACAGTGAGATGCCTGGTTTTTCAATTCTAGTAAATCCAAAACTCGTCTGAAATTCATGAAACTAGGCATCCTATCATGGAGCGGCATCACCGTACCGTGGTACACATTTTGTCCCATTTGGGGCAGGTTTGGGTATATGCTTCTCACAAACCGGAGCTTCTCACAACAAGCATGATGGATTTCGGTGGACGAAACGATATCCATTGCCTCTTATTGCTTTCAAGTTTTTTTCTCGTGTCAACATAAAACAAGAGGAGTGTTGTGTGAATTTTTGTGATTTCTCAGGATTTGTTTGGACATTTTTATGCATTCACTGAGTTCTCAATGCATTTATGTGCATAATTCAAATTTGAACTACATGCGCATATTCTAGTGCATATAAATTCATTAAAAAAATTAAATCTTTGTCGTTGGGTGCATGCTTAGGTCCCATGCAAGAAATGGGAATGAATTTCAAACACCAGGGCACCGTTGATTGCCGCAAAAACAGTGAGATGCCTGGTTTTTGAATTCTAGTAAATCCAAAATTCATCTGATATTCATGAAACATGGCATCCTATCATGGAGCGGCATCAACATGTCGTGGTACACATTTTGTCCCGTTTGGGGCAGGTTTGGGTATATGCTTCTCACAACAAGCATGATGGTTTTCGGTGGACGAAACGATATCCATTGCCTCTTATTGCTTTCAAGTTTTTTTTCTCGTGTCAACATGGAACAACAGGAGTGTTGTGTGAATTTTTGTGAGTTTTCGGGGTTCGTTTGGACATTTTTATGCATTAACTGAGTTCTCAATGCATTTAGGTGCATAATTCAAATTTGAACTACATGCGCATGCTCCAGTGCATATAAATTCATTGAAAAATCAAATCTTTGTCGTTGGGTGCATGCTTTGGTCCCATGCAAGAAATGGGAATGAATTTCAAACACCAGGGCACCGTTGATTGCCGGCAAAACAGTGAGATGCCTCGTTTTTAAATTCTAGTAAATCCAAAACTCGTCTGAAATTCATGAAACTTGGCATGCTATCATGGAGCGGCATCAACATGCCGTGGTAAAATTTTGTCCCATTTGGAGCAGGTTTGGGTATATGCTTCTCACAAACCGGAGCTTCTCACAACAAGCATGATGGTTTTCGGTAGGGAACGTCCCACCTTTGGGGACGAAACGATATCCATTGCCTCTTATTGCTTTCAAGTTTTTTTCTTGTGTCAACATAGAACAACAGGAGTGTTGAGTGATTTTTTGTGTTTTTTCGGGGTTCATTTGGACATTTTTATGCATTAACTGAGGTTTCAATGCATTTATGTGCATAATTCAAATTTGAACTACATGCGCATGCTCCAGTGCATATAAATTCGTTGGGAAATCAAATCTTTGTCGTTGGGTGCATGCTCAGGTCCCATGCAAGAAATGGGAATGAATTTCAAACACCATGGCACCGTTGATTGCCGGCAAAACAGTGAGATGCCGGGTTTTTAAATTCTAGTAAATCCAAAACTCATCTGAAATTCATGAAACTTGGCAAGCTATCATGGAGAGGGATCAACATGCCGTGGTACAAATTTTGTCCCATTTGGTGCCTGTTTGGGTATATGCTTCTCACAAACCGGAGCTTCTCACAACAAGCATCATGGTTTTCGGTAGGGAACGTCCCACCTTGGGGGACGAAACGATATCCATTGCCTCTTATTGCTTTCAAGTTTTTTCCCGTGTCAACATAGAACAACAAGAGTGTTGTGTAATTTTTGTGATTTTTCGGGGTTCGTTTGGACATTTTTATGCATTAAGTGAGTTTTCAATGCATTTATGTGCATAATTCAAATTTGAACTACATGCACATATTCCAGTGCATATAACTTCATTAAAAAATCAAATCTTTGTCGTTGGGTGCATGCTTAGGTCCCATGCAAGAAATGGGAATGAATTTCAAACACTAGGGCACCGTTGATTGCAGGCAAAACAGTGAGATGCATGGTTTTTAACTTCTAGTAAATCCAAAACTCGTTTGAAATTTATGAAACTAGGCATCCTATCATGGAGCGGCATCAACATACCGTGGTACACATTTTGTCCCATTTGGGGCAGGTTTGGGTATATGCTTCTCACAAACCGGAGCTTCTCACAACAAGCATGATGGATTTCGGTGGACGAAACGATATCCATTGCCTCTTATTGCTTTCAAGTTTTTTTATCGTGTCAACATAAAACAAGAGGAGTGTTGTGTGAATTTTTGTGATTTTTCAGGATTTGTTTGGACATTTTTATGCATTCACTGAGTTCTCAATGCATTTATGTGCATAATTCAAATTTGAACTACATGCGCATATTCCAGTGCATATAAATTCATTAAAAAATTAAATCTTTGTCGTTGGGTGCATGCTTAGGTCCCATGCAAGAAATGGGAATGAATTTCAAACACCAGGGCACCGTTGATTGCCGCAAAAACAGTGAGATGCCTGGTTTTTAAATTCTAGTAAATCCAAAACTCATCTGAAATTCATGAAACTTGGCATCCTATCATGGAGCGGCATCAACATGTCGTGGTACACATTTTGTCCCGTTTGGGGCAGGTTTGGGTATATGCTTCTCACAAACTGGAGCTTCTCACAACAAGCATGATGGTTTTCGGTGGACGAAACGATATCCATTGCCTCTTATTGCTTTCAAGTTTTTTTTCTCGTGTCAACATGGAACAACAGGAGTGTTGTGTGAATTTTTGTGAGTTTTCGGGGTTCGTTTGGACATTTTTATGCATTAACTGAGTTCTCAATGCATTTATGTGCATAATTCAAATTTGAACTACATGCGCATGCTCCAGTGCATATAAATTCATTGAAAAATCCAATCTTTGTCGTTGGGTGCATGCTTAGGTCCCATGCAAGAAATGGGAATGAATTTCAAACACCAGGGCACCGTTGATTGCCGGCAAAACAGTGAGATGCCTCGTTTTTAAATTCTAGTAAATCCAAAACTCGTCTGACATTCATGAAACTTCGCATGCTAGCATGGAGCGGCATCAACATGCCGTGGTAAAATTTTGTCCCATTTGAAGCAGGTTTGGGTATATGCTTCTCACAAACCGGAGCTTCTCACAACAAGCATGATGGTTTTCGGTAGGGAACGTCCCACCTTTGGGGACGAAACGATATCCATTGCCTCTTATTGCTTTCAAGTTTTTTTCTTGTGTCAACATAGAACAACAGGAGTGTTGAGTGATTTTTTGTGTTTTTTCGGGGTTCATTTGGACATTTTTATGCATTAACTGAGGTTTCAATGCATTTATGTGCATAATTCAAATTTGAACTACATGCGCATGCTCCAGTGCATATAAATTCGTTGGGAAATCAAATCTTTGTCGTTGGGTGCATGCTCAGGTCCCATGCAAGAAATGGGAATGAATTTCAAACACCATGGCACCGTTGATTGCCGGCAAAACAGTGAGATGCCGGGTTTTTAAATTCTAGTAAATCCAAAACTCATCTGAAATTCATGAAACTTGGCAAGCTATCATGGAGAGGGATCAACATGCCGTGGTACAAATTTTGTCCCATTTGGTGCCTGTTTGGGTATATGCTTCTCACAAACCGGAGCTTCTCACAACAAGCATCATGGTTTTCGGTAGGGAACGTCCCACCTTGGGGGACGAAACGATATCCATTGCCTCTTATTGCTTTCAAGTTTTTTCCCGTGTCAACATAGAACAACAAGAGTGTTGTGTAATTTTTGTGATTTTTCGGGGTTCGTTTGGACATTTTTATGCATTAAGTGAGTTTTCAATGCATTTATGTGCATAATTCAAATTTGAACTACATGCACATATTCCAGTGCATATAACTTCATTAAAAAATCAAATCTTTGTCGTTGGGTGCATGCTTAGGTCCCATGCAAGAAATGGGAATGAATTTCAAACACTAGGGCACCGTTGATTGCAGGCAAAACAGTGAGATGCATGGTTTTTAACTTCTAGTAAATCCAAAACTCGTTTGAAATTTATGAAACTAGGCATCCTATCATGGAGCGGCATCAACATACCGTGGTACACATTTTGTCCCATTTGGGGCAGGTTTGGGTATATGCTTCTCACAAACCGGAGCTTCTCACAACAAGCATGATGGATTTCGGTGGACGAAACGATATCCATTGCCTCTTATTGCTTTCAAGTTTTTTTATCGTGTCAACATAAAACAAGAGGAGTGTTGTGTGAATTTTTGTGATTTTTCAGGATTTGTTTGGACATTTTTATGCATTCACTGAGTTCTCAATGCATTTATGTGCATAATTCAAATTTGAACTACATGCGCATATTCCAGTGCATATAAATTCATTAAAAAATTAAATCTTTGTCGTTGGGTGCATGCTTAGGTCCCATGCAAGAAATGGGAATGAATTTCAAACACCAGGGCACCGTTGATTGCCGCAAAAACAGTGAGATGCCTGGTTTTTAAATTCTAGTAAATCCAAAACTCATCTGAAATTCATGAAACTTGGCATCCTATCATGGAGCGGCATCAACATGTCGTGGTACACATTTTGTCCCGTTTGGGGCAGGTTTGGGTATATGCTTCTCACAAACTGGAGCTTCTCACAACAAGCATGATGGTTTTCGGTGGACGAAACGATATCCATTGCCGCGTATTGCTTTCAAGTTTTTTCTCGTGTCAACATAGAACAACAGGAGTGCTGTGTGAATTTTTGTGAATTTTTGTGGTTCCTTGGGACATTTTTATGCATTAACTGTTTTTTCAATGCATTTATGTGCATAATTCAAATTTGAACTACATGCGCATGCTCTAGTGCATATAAATTCGTTGAGAAATCAAATCTTTGTCGTTGGGTGCATGCTTAGGTCCCATGCAAGAAATGGGAATGAATTTCAAACACCAGGGCACCGTTGATTGCCGGCAAAACAGTGAGATGCCTCGTTTTTAAATTCTAGTAAATCCAAAACTCGTCTGACATTCATGAAACTTCGCATGCTAGCATGGAGCGGCATCAACATGCCGTGGTAAAATTTTGTCCCATTTGAAGCAGGTTTGGGTATATGCTTCTCACAAACCGGAGCTTCTCACAACAAGCATGATGGTTTTCGGTAGGGAACGTCCCACCTTTGGGGACGAAACGATATCCATTGCCTCTTATTGCTTTCAAGTTTTTTTCTTGTGTCAACATAGAACAACAGGAGTGTTGAGTGATTTTTTGTGTTTTTTCGGGGTTCATTTGGACATTTTTATGCATTAACTGAGGTTTCAATGCATTTATGTGCATAATTCAAATTTGAACTACATGCGCATGCTCCAGTGCATATAAATTCGTTGGGAAATCAAATCTTTGTCGTTGGGTGCATGCTCAGGTCCCATGCAAGAAATGGGAATGAATTTCAAACACCATGGCACCGTTGATTGCCGGCAAAACAGTGAGATGCCGGGTTTTTAAATTCTAGTAAATCCAAAACTCATCTGAAATTCATGAAACTTGGCAAGCTATCATGGAGAGGGATCAGCATGCCGTGGTACAAATTTTGTCCCATTTGGTGCCTGTTTGGGTATATGCTTCTCACAAACCGGAGCTTCTCACAACAAGCATCATGGTTTTCGGTAGGGAACGTCCCACCTTGGGGGACGAAACGATATCCATTGCCTCTTATTGCTTTCAAGTTTTTTCCCGTGTCAACATAGAACAACAAGAGTGTTGTGTAATTTTTGTGATTTTTCGGGGTTCGTTTGGACATTTTTATGCATTAAGTGAGTTTTCAATGCATTTATGTGCATAATTCAAATTTGAACTACATGCACATATTCCAGTGCATATAACTTCATTAAAAAATCAAATCTTTGTCGTTGGGTGCATGCTTAGGTCCCATGCAAGAAATGGGAATGAATTTCAAACACTAGGGCACCGTTGATTGCAGGCAAAACAGTGAGATGCATGGTTTTTAACTTCTAGTAAATCCAAAACTCGTTTGAAATTTATGAAACTAGGCATCCTATCATGGAGCGGCATCAACATACCGTGGTACACATTTTGTCCCATTTGGGGCAGGTTTGGGTATATGCTTCTCACAAACCGGAGCTTCTCACAACAAGCATGATGGATTTCGGTGGACGAAACGATATCCATTGCCTCTTATTGCTTTCAAGTTTTTTTATCGTGTCAACATAAAACAAGAGGAGTGTTGTGTGAATTTTTGTGATTTTTTAGGATTTGTTTGGACATTTTTATGCATTCACTGAGTTCTCAATGCATTTGTGTGCATAATTCAAATTTGAACTACATGCGCATATTCCAGTGCATATAAATTCATTAAAAAAATTAAATCTTTGTCGTTGGGTGCATGCTTAGGTCCCATGCAAGAAATGGGAATGAATTTCAAACACCAGGGCACCGTTGATTGCCGCAAAAACAGTGAGATGCCTGGTTTTTAAATTCTTGTAAATCCAAAACTCATCTGAAATTCATGAAACTTGGCATCCTATCATGGAGCGGCATCAACATGTCGTGGTACACATTTTGTCCCGTTTGGGGCAGGTTTGGGTATATGCTTCTCACAAACTGGAGCTTCTCACAACAAGCATGATGGTTTTCGGTGGACGAAACGATATCCATTGCCTCTTATTGCTTTCAAGTTTTTTTTCTCGTGTCAACATGGAACAACAGGAGTGTTGTGTGAATTTTTGTGAGTTTTCGGGGTTCGTTTGGACATTTTTATGCATTAACTGAGTTCTCAATGCATTTATGTGCATAATTCAAATTTGAACTACATGCGCATGCTCCAGTGCATATAAATTCATTGAAAAATCAAATCTTTGTCGTTGGGTGCATGCTTAGGTCCCATGCAAGAAATGGGAATGAATTTCAAACACCAGGGCACTGTTGATTGCCGGCAAAACAGTGAGATGCCTGGTTTTTAAATTCTAATAAATCCAAAACTCGTCTGAAATTAATGAAACTTCGCATGCTAGCATGGAGCGGCATCAACATACCGTGGTACAAATGTTGTCCCATTTGGGGCAGGTTTGGGTATATGCTTCTCATAAACAGGAGCTTCTCACACCAAGCATGATGGTTTTCGGTGGACGAAACGATATCCATTGCCTCTTATTGCTTTCAAGTTTTTTTCTCGTGTCAACATAGAACAACAGGAGTGTTGTGTGGATTTTTGTGATTTGTTAGGTCTTGTTTGGACATTTTTGTGCATTAACTGAGTTCTCAATGCATTTATGTGCATAATTCAAATTTGAACTACATGCGCATGCTCTAGTGCATGTAAATTCGTTGAAAAATCAAATCTTTATCGTTGGGTGCATGCTTAGGTCCCATGCAAGAAATGGGAATGAATTTCAAACACCAGGGCACCGTTGATTGCCGGCAAAACAGTGAGATGCCTGGTTTTTAAATTCTAGTAAATCCAAAACTCGTCTGAAATTTATGAAACTTGCCATGCTATCATGGAGCGGCATCAACATGCCGTGGTAAAATTTTGTCCCATTTGGGGCAGGTTTGGGTATATGCTTCTCACAAACCGGAGCTTCTCACAACAAGCATGATGGTTTTCGGTAGGGAACGTCCCACCTTTGAGGACGAAACGATATCCATTGCCTCTTATTGCTTTCAAGTTTTTTTCTCGTGTCAACATAGAACAACAGGAGTGTTGTGTGATTTTTTGTGATTTTTCGGGGTTCGTTTGGACATTTTTATGCATTAACTGAGTTTCCAATGCATTTATGTGCATAATTCAAATTTGAACTACATGTGCATGCTCTAGTGCATATAAGTTCGTTGAGAAATCAAATCTTTGTCGTTGGGTGCATGCTTAGGTACCATGCAAGAAATGGGAATGAATTTCAAACACCATGGCACCGTTGATTGCCGGCAAAACAGTGAGATGCCTGGTTTTAAATTCTAGTAAATCCAAAACTCCTCTGAAATTCATGAAACTTGGCATGCTATCATGCAGCGGCATCAACATGCCGTGGTACAAATTTTGTCCCATTTGGTGCAGGTTTGGGTATATGCTTCTCACAAACCGGAGCTTCTCATAACAAGCATGATGGTTTTCGGTAGGGAACATCCCACCTTTGGGGACGAAATGATATCCATTGCCTCTTATTGCTTTCAAGTTTTTTTCTCGTGTCAACATAGAACAACAGGAGTGTTGTGTGATTTTTTGTGATTTTTCGGGGTTCGTTTGGACATTTTTATGCATTAACGTAGTTTTCAATGCATTTAAGTGCATAATTCAAATTTGAACTACATGCGCATATTCCAGTGCATATAAATTCATTAAAAAAATCAAATCTTTGTCGTTGGGTGCATGCTTAGGTACCATGCAAGAAATGGGAATGAATTTCAAACACCATGGCACCGTTGATTGCCGGCAAAACAGTGAGATGCCTGGTTTTAAATTCTAGTAAATCCAAAACTCCTCTGAAATTCATGAAACTTGGCATGCTATCATGCAGCGGCATCAACATGCCGTGGTACAAATTTTGTCCCATTTGGTGCAGGTTTGGGTATATGCTTCTCACAAACCGGAGCTTCTCATAACAAGCATGATGGTTTTCGGTAGGGAACGTCCCACCTTTGGGGACGAAATGATATCCATTGCCTCTTATTGATTTCAAGTTTTTTTTCTCGTGTCAACATAGAACAACAGGAGTGTTGTGTTAATTTTTGTGATTTTCGGGGTTCGTTTGGACATTTTTATGCATTAAGTGAGTTTTCAATGCATTTAAGTGCATAATTCAAATTTGAACTACATGCGCATATTCCAGTGCATATAAATTCATTAAAAAAATCAAATCTTTGTCGTTGGGTGCATGCTTAGGTCCCATGCAACAAATGGGAATGAATTTCAAACACCAGGGCACCGTTGATTGCCGGCAAAACAGTGAGATGCCTGGTTTTTCAATTCTAGTAAATCCAAAACTCGTCTGAAATTCATGAAACTAGGCATCCTATCATGGAGCGGCATCACCGTACCGTGGTACACATTTTGTCCCATTTGGGGCAGGTTTGGGTATATGCTTCTCACAAACCGGAGCTTCTCACAACAAGCATGATGGTTTTCTGTGGACGAAACGATATCCATTGCCTCTTATTGCTTTCAAGTTTTTTTCTCGTGTCAACATAGAACAACATTAGTGTTGTGTGAAGTTTTGTGATTTTCCGGGGTTTGTTTGGATATTTTTATGAATTCACTGAGTGCTCAATGCATTTATGTGCATAATTCAAATTTGAACTACATGCGCATGCTCCAGTGCATATAAATTCGTTGAGAAATCAAATCTTTGTCGTTGGGTGCATGCTTAGGTCCCATGCAAGAAATGGGAATGGATTTCAAACACCAGGGTACCGTTGATTGCCAGAAAAACATGAGATGCCTGGTTTTTAAATTCTAGTAAATCCAAAACTCGTCTTAAATTCATGAAACTTGGCATGCTATCATGGAGCGGCATCAACATGCCGTGGTACAAATTTTTTCCCATTTGGGGTAGGTTTGGATATATGCCTCTCACAAACTGGAGCTTCTCACAACAAGCATGAAGGTTTTCGGTAGGGAACGTCCCACTTTTGGGGACGAAACGATATCCATTGCCTCTTATTGCTTTCAAGTTGTTTTCTGGTGTCAACATAGAAAAACAGGAGTGTTGTGTGAATTTTTGTGATTTTTCGTTGTTCGTTTGGACATTTTTATGCATTAACTGAGTTTTCAATGCATATATGTGCATAATTCAAATTTGAACTCCATGCACAGGCTCCAGTGCATATAAATCCATTGAAAAATGAAATATGTGTCCTTGGGTGCATGCTTAGGTCCCATGAAAGAAATGGGAATGAATTTCAAACACCTGGGCACCGTTGATTGCCGGCAAAATAGTGAGATGCCTGGTTTTTGAATTCTAGTAAATCCAAAACTCGTCTGAAATTCATGAAACTAGGCATCCCATCATGGAGCGGCATCACCGTACCGTGCTACACATTTTGTCCCATTTGGGGCAGGTTTGGGTATATGCTTCTCACAAACCGGAGCTTCTCACAACAAGCATGATGGTTTTCTGTGGACGAAACGATATCCATTGCCTCTTATTGCTTTCAAGTTTTTTTCTCGTGTCAACATAGAACAACATTAGTGTTGTGTGAAGTTTTGTGATTTTCCGGGGTTTGTTTGGATATTTTTATGAATTCACTGAGTGCTCAATGCATTTATGTGCATAATTCAAATTTGAACTACATGCGCATGCTCCAGTGCATATAAATTCGTTGAAAAATCAAATCTTTTTCGTTGGGTGCATGCTTAGGTCCCATGCAAGAAATGGGAATGGATTTCAAACACCAGGGTACCGTTGATTGCCAGAAAAACAGTGAGATGCCTGGTTTTTAAATTCTAGTAAATCCAAAACTCGTCTTAAATTCATGAAACTTGGCATGCTATCATGGAGCGGCATCAACATGCCGTGGTACAAATTCTTTCCCATTTGGGGTAGGTTTGGATATATGCCTCTCACAAACTGGAGCTTCTCACAACAAGCATGAAGGTTTTCGGTAGGGAACGTCCCACTTTTGGGGACGAAACGATATCCATTGCCTCCTATTGCTTTCAAGTTTTTTTCTCGTGTCAACATAGAAAAACAGGAGTGTTGTGTGAATTTTTGTGATTTTTCGTTGTTCGTTTGGACATTTTTATGCATTAACTGAGTTTTCAATGCATATATGTGCATAATTCAAATTTGAACTCCATGCACAGGCTCCAGTGCATATAAATCCATTGAAAAATGAAATATGTGTCCTTGGGTGCATGCTTAGGTCCCATGAAAGAAATGGGAATGAATTTCAAACACCTGGGCACCGTTGATTGCCGGCAAAATAGTGAGATGCCTGGTTTTTGAATTCTAGTAAATCCAAAACTCGTCTGAAATTCATGAAACTTGGCATGTTATCATGGAGTGGCAACGACATGCCGTGGTACAAATTTTGTCCCATTTGGGGCACGTTTGGGTATATGCTTCTCACCAACCGGAGCATCTCACAACAAGCATGATGGTTTTCGGTAGGGAACATCCCACCTTTGGGGACGAAACGATATCCATTGCTTTTTATTGCTTTCATGTTTTTTTTCTCGTCTCAACATAGAACAATAGGAGTGTTGTGTGAATTTTTGTGTTTTTTCGGGGTTCGTTTGGACATTTTTATGCATTAACTGAGTTCTCAATGCATTTATGTGCATAATTCAAATTTGAACTCCATGCGCAGGCTCCAGTGCAAATAAATTCATTGAAAAATCAAATCTTTGTCGTTGGGTGCATGCTTAGGTCCCATGCATGCAATGGGAATGAATTTCAAACACTAGGGCACCGTTGATTGCCGGCAAAACAGTGAGATGCCTGGTTTTTAAATTCTTGTAAATCTAAAACTCGTCTGAAATTCATGAACCTTGTCATGCTATCATGAAGCGGCATCAACATGCCGTGGTACAAATTTTGTCCCATTTGGGGCAGGTTTGGGTATATGCTTCTCACAAACCGGAGCTTCTCACAACAAGTATGATGGTTTTCGGTAGGGAACGTCCCACCTTTGGGGACGAAACGATATCCATTGCCGCGTATTGCTTTCAAGTTTTTTCTCGTGTCAACATAGAACAACAGGAGTGCTGTGTGAATTTTTGTGAATTTTTGTGGTTCCTTGGGACATTTTTATGCATTAACTGTTTTTTCAATGCATTTATGTGCATAATTCAAATTTGAACTACATGCGCATGCTCTAGTGCATATAAATTCGTTGAGAAATCAAATCTTTGTCGTTGGGTGCATGCTTATGTCCCATGCAAGAAATGAGAATGAATTTCAAACACCATGGCACCGTTGATTGCCAGCAAAACAGTGAGATGCCTGGTTTTTAAATTCTAGTAAATCCAAAACTCATCTGAAATTCATAAAACTTGGCATGCTATCATGGAGCGGCATCAACATGCCGTGGTACAAATTCTGTCCCATTTGGGGCAGGTTTGGGTATATGCTTCTCACAAACCGGAGCTTGTCACAACAAGCATGATCGTTTTCGGTAGGGAACATCCCACCTTTGAGGACAAAACGATATCCATTGCCTCTTATTGCTTTCAAGTTTTTTTTCTCGTGTCAACATAGAACAACAGTAGTGTTGTGTGAATTTTTGTGATTTTTCGGGGTTCGTTTGGACATTTTTATGCATTAACTGAGTTTTCAATGCATTTATGTGCATAATTCAAATTTGAACTACATGCACATGCTCCAGTGCATATAAATTCGTTGAAAACTCAAATCTGTGTCCTTGGGTGCATGCTTATGTCCCATGCAAGAAATGGGAATGAATTTCAAACATCAGGGCACCGTTGATTGCCGGCAAAACAGTGAGATGCCTGGTTTTTAAATTCTAGTAAATCCAAAACTCATCTGAAATTCATGAAACTTGGCATGCTATCATGGAGCGGCATCAACATGCCGTGGTACAAATTCTGTCCCATTTGTGGCAGGTTTGGGTATATGCTTCTCACAAACCGGAGCTTCTCACAACAAGCATGATGGTTTTCGGTAGGGAACGTCCCACCTTTGGGGACGAAACGATATCCATTGCATCTTATTGCTTTCAAGTTTTTTTCTCGTGTCAACATAGAACAACAGGAGTGTTGTGTGAATTTTTGTGATTTTTCGGGGTTCGTTTGGACATTTTATGCATTAACTGAGCTTTTAATCCATTTATGTGCATAATTCAAATTTGAACTACATGCGCATGCTCCAGTGCATATAAATTCGTTGAAAAATCGAATCTGTGTCCTTGGGTGCATGCTTAGGTCCCATGCAAGAAATGGGAATGAATTTCAAACACCAGGGCACCGTTGATTGCCGGCAAAACAGTGAGATGCCTGGTTTTAAATTCTAGTAAGTCCAAAACTCTTGTGAAATTCATGAAACTTGGCATGCTATCATGGAAGGGCACCCGACATGCTGTGGTATTTTTCGTGTCCATTTCGAGAAGACGCACTCGAATAATGAGAGCCAACAAAGGCATTTGAAAAAAATAGCTGCCACTTTAATATCTCAAACGTTTATATAATTCAAACCATGTGCGTTCGGTTAACCATTCACGTGACGCCATGTGTCTTGGTTTTAATGGCTATAGGAGGTGCCGTGTGGACAGCTGCTTGACTGAACGAGAGGCGTGCGACCGCAGTCCGGTGCGCAGGCTTACCGGGAAGCGTACAAGCTGTTCAACGCAGGATCTGTGCATCCCTTCAACGCAAACGGTTCAGATTACGGTATGCAAATTAAAGCCAGACTTCGGCGCTAAGCCAAGAGACACTGCAATTTGTCAAAATATGCAGCTAAAAATCAATATCACCATCTATTTTTTGCAACTAAAATTCAGTAATTAAGCATATATTTCATTCATACTAGAGATTAAGCAGTCGTTCTCACCGGGAAGCGAGACAGCCTTGGACTGCCGCCCGCCTCACTCCCACTGGCCTATATTAATGGCACCGCCGAGCGGCCGCACCACCCATCCTCGCCACACACATAATTCCTCTCTCTCCGCCCGCATCCTCGACGCCGCTCTGAGTCCTCAAAGCAGTCAGTGTATGAGGATGCCGCCGAAGCGCCCCATCGGAGGGAGTGGCGACGCTGGGGCTGCTAAAGCACCGGAGCACGGCATGAATATGGAGACAGAGGTTCCCGTCCCCGCCGACGAGGTGGAGAACCAGGCTGCCAACAAGCAGAGGCGGGTCGAGAAAGAACCGCAATTGACTCCAGCAGGCCTAGACTTCATCAACAACCTCCCCGATAATATGTTGATAGTCATCATATCCCTCCTCCCAACTAGAAATCGGGCGAGGACAGCCGCCGTTTCCTGGCAGTGGCGCACCCTATGGCTCCGGACCCCTGTCGACCTCCTCCACGCCCACAAGCTCTGCCATGGCTATCGCCAAAGCTTGGATGCATTCCCCTAGATCCTCGGCAGTCACCATGGCCCAATCAAAGGCCTTATTGCGGGCAAGTTCCATTCCAGTGGAAGGGAGCGAGGCAAGCTTGACGAGTGGTTCTGATCCCACGCCATAGATCAGCTCGAGAAGCTAAGTTATAATGATGGGCATATGAGCTTGCTGCCAACGTCCGCGCTCCGCTTCACGCCCACGTTGTGCCTTGCCAAGTTCATGAACTACCATCCTCCCTTAATGACGCGCCTGCTCTTTTTCTACCACGACTGAAGCACCTCGAGCTCGTCGCCGTCCGCATCCCAAAGGATGACATGGAGCGCCTGCTCCGCAGCTATACTGCACTCGAGTTCCTTGTCTTCAGGCGATGAATTGGTCGAGTACCTTGCACATCACCTCCAGGACTCTCTGCACTATTTATGTGTGTTGCTGGTGCTGCAATAAGAGATCACAAAAGGTAGACCACAATATGGTCATCCAGGACACACCTTCACTTGAGATATTACTTATAGTTGATCAACAAGGTCCAACAAGAATCAATGTAATTTCTACGCCGAAATTGAAAGTGGTGGGCTACTCGTCTGTCAAATACTACAACTTTCAGGTACAACAGTTGCCTTATATACGTCTCCTTCTTGATATCAACGTTATAACTAGTTTGGAAGATGTATGCTCATCTATCATCCAGCGAAGCTTCACCCAGACTCTAGGCACAGTGAAGGTCTTGGCACTAGAATCTGTCGTCCCCAACCGGGACCAAGTTTTCAGTGGTTTGTTAACCATAACGGAGTTCAATTTTTTGCACCTTTTCCCAAGTTCACAATGACAATGTACTACTATTTTGGTTGCTTCATTCATATGGTTACAATCGTCCATAAGAATTTCTCCTTTGGATTCATCTGTACTAGTTTTCTTAGGGAATTTTCATCCAATCCAACCTCTTGTGAAGAAGGCTACATGTTTCTAGATTGTAATCAAATGCCCATGTTAATCATGCCAGATCAAAGATGGCACGTTGGTGCATTTTACCAATCCTGCAAACCAAATGGGCGTGTAGCAGTGTTCAAAACTGCATGTAGGCACTAACACGTTCTCTTCTTTTGGCGTGCATATTAGGCCCGGTGGATGATGTTTATAACGACAATCACATAGAATGCCTGGATCTGCATCTCTCAAATATTACTTTGAACTCCTACCGAGGGACCCCACCGAAGATTACACTTGCCAGGTTCTTTCTTGCCAGAGCAAAGGTGCTGAGTGTACTGAGGTTGAACACGCATTTAATTACGAAAGATCAATGGTATGATCAGCAGATCCGGCTGGTACTGTTGAATGGAAGTGCCTCCAAAAATGCCAAAGTTCATATGGGAAGAACATATGGCAAAGCAATTGGAAATCATTGTGTCAAACCCATACATGACTTGTCAGCGGCTGATCCCTTTTCAGAAATGACGCAACAGGCAATGTTTGAATTTGGGCGTTGTAATATTTGAATTTGAACCTTGCAATGTTTATGGTATTTGTTATATTGAACCGTTTTTGTTCTCTTCTCTCAACACAAACAGTTCATCCGGGTGAACCGCATGACGTACATCGCACACACCTTGATCTGGCTGACCGTTTCTTTTGTGTTGCCTAATCACAAACAGTTCATCCGAGTGAACTGTATGATGTACATCGCACACACCTGGATCTGGCTGACCATTTCTTTTGTGGTGCCTAATCACAAACAGTTCATCTGAGTGAACTGTATGCTGTACATCGCACACACCTTCATCTGGCTGCCCGTTTCTATTGTTCCTACTCACCGAAAATGGTTAATTGAACTGAACCGTATGCCCTGAATTGCACACGCAACTAAAATCTGAACCGTGTTTGATGCATCCGTCATCGCAAATGTTTTGCGCCTTTTTTCACGTTTTTTACACCACCGTTTGCGATTATTGCATTGCACACAGTTTCGTCGAAGTGTCTTGATAATCCCCAAGTGTAGGGAATCATCGTAGCAATTTCCAAAGGTGGAAGTAATAAGTATGGAGTGTCGAACCCACAAGGAGCTAAAGGTAAGATCAATATTCTCTCAAGCCCTATCTGCCACTGATATGACTCTACGCACACCGAACGGTTGCTTCCAACTAGAAACGAGAAATAAAACTACGTTGTGGGTATGAAGAGGATAACTTTGCATGATATCGAAGAGCTAAAACATAAAAATAGGTGCTGTTATCATAAAGTTAGAATATATGACTAAATATTATAAATAGCGAGTGTGGAATAATGATGGATCGGTGTGCGGAATTGTCCTAGGCAATTGTTAACAAGACCGATAGTCGTCATTGCAATTTAATAAGAGGGAGAGGCATAAGCTAACATATTTTCTCTTCTTGGATCATATGCACTTATGATCGGAACTCTAGCAAGCATCCGCAACTACTAAAAATCATTAAGGTAAAACCCAACCATAGCATTAAAGCATCAAGTACCCTTCTATCCCATACGCAACAACTCCCTTACTCGGGTTTAAGCTTCTGTCACTCTAGCAACCCACTATAAGCGAATCATGAACGTATTGCAACACCCTACATCGGGAATCCCTCACGCTTGCGCGACACGGAGGGCACCATGGAACAACACCGAATAAAACATACAACTCGTACCAATCTAGATCATCAATCAACCCAAGGACAAAAGATATCTACTCAAAACATCATAAGATGGCAACACATCATTGGATCATAATATGTGGCATAAAGCACCGTGTTCAAGTAGGGATTACAGTGGGGTGCGGGAGAGTGGACAGCGTAAAAGAGATGAGGATGGTGATGATGATGGTGATGTTGATGAAGACGATCACCATGGCAATGATTCCCCTCCCGATGGCACTCCGGCGCCACCGAGAGAGAGGAGGAGAGGTTCTCCGCATTCTTCGCCGGGGCGGGCGTCCGTCGCCGTGGGTGTTCGTCGCCCGGAGAAATTCTTCTCCTCGTGTTATTGTGATTGTTCGTCGATCCTTGGTTCCAACAGTGCTTCCTCCTCCATGGCCTCCCCCCTGGATGGGGAGAGGTTCTCCCTCTGGTCCTTGGCCTTCATGGTGATGATGGCCTCTCCGGGATCGTCCTCGATGGCCACCGGTGATGATGGCCCCCTCCGGCAAGGTGCCAGAGAGGGCCTAGATTGATTTCTTGTGGCTACAGAGGCTTGCGGCGGTGGAACTTCCGATCTAGATTAATTCCCGAAGGTTTCTATATTTATAGGAGAACTTGGTGTTGATTTCACGTCAGGGGGGCCTTCGGGGAGTCCACGAGACAGGGGGCGCGCCCCAGGGGGGTGGGCGCGGCCCCCACCCTTGTGGGGCCCCCGTGACTGCCCTCTGGTAGATTTTTGTTCTAGTATTTTTCATATTTTCCAGAAAAAATCTCCGTTGATTTTCATCGCATTCTGAGAACTTTTATTTCTGCACAAAAACAACACCATGGTAGTTCTGCTGAAAACAACGTCAGTCCGGGTTAGTTCTAATCAAATCATACCAAAATCATATAAAAATATTGTAAGCATGGCATGAATACTTCATAAATTATAGATACGTTGGAGACGTATCAGCATCCCCAAGCTTAATTCCTGCTCGTTCTCGAGTAGGTAAATGATAAAAGAAATAATTTATGAAGTGTGAATGCTAGCAAGTGCACAAGTTTGATCTATGATAGTTCCAATCACTTTTTCTAGCATCATTATATATCATAACAGTAGCTCAACTCATAAAAAATTTCATGAACAAGTAACAAGCTATTCACATGTTAAAGTATAGATCATAAACTTTCTTGAAAACTAACAAACCGTACTCTTAGTCATCAAACAATTGCAATTCATCTTATTTTCAGGAAGGGTCTATGTCAGAGCTTTGATTTAGCAAACTCCACATACTCAACTATCACTTTAATCTTTCACAATTGCTAACACTCACGTGATATTTATGGGTTCAAGGTTTTAATCGGACACAGAGAAAGATAGGAGCTTATAGTTTCGCCTCCCAACCTTTTACCTCAAGGGTAATGTCAGCAATAATAGTTCATGATAACTTACATCCAATTGGATATATATATCCGGATAGCTCCAACACAAAGTGCTTGCCAAAGGAAAAAGTGTAAAAAGGAAAGGTGATGATCACCATGACTCTTGCATAAGGAAGAAGATAAAAGTAAAAGATAGGCCCTTCGAAGAGGGAAGCAGAGGTTCTCATGCGCTTTTATGGTTGGATGCACAAAATCTTAATGCAAAAGAACGTCACTTTATATTTCCTCTTGTGATAGAGACCCTTATTATGCAGTCCGTCACTTTTATTACTTCCCTATCACAAGTTTGTATAAAGCTTATTTTCTTCGCACTAATAGATCATACATATTTAGAGAGCAAATTTTATTGCATGCACCGATGACGACTTACTTGAAGGATCTTACTCAATCCATACGTAGGTATGGTGGACTCTCATGGCAAAACTAGTTTAAGGGATATTTGGAAGCACAAGTAGTATCTCTACTTGGTGCAAAGAATTTGGCTAGCATAAGGGGGAAAGGCAAGCTCAGCATGTTGGATGATCAATGACAATATACTTTATTTCGGATATAAGAAAACATAACCCATTACGTTGTCTTCCTTGTCCAACATCAACCTTTTAGCATGTCATATTTTAATGAGTGCTCACAATTACAAAAGATGTCCAAGATAGTATATTTATATGTGAAATCTCTCTTCCTTCAATATTCATTCATGAATTGTTCAAGTGACCAATTCTACATTTGCTAACTTTCAATGAGTTTACTACCTATACTTATTATGTGTGAAGTCATTACTCCCCATGTTATAAGCATATGAAACATATATAAATTCAGATTTATGACATTCAATTCATTCAACCATTTACTCATAGGATATACGTGAAGCACGTGAGTAATTGACAAACTACTCCAAAAAGATACAAGTGAAGAAGACTGAGTAGTCAAATAATTAAGTAGCCATGGGAGGATTATTTTTCATTCAATAATTCAGATCCAATGATTTTATTCAAACATCAAGTAAAAATGAAAATACGCTCCAAGCAAAACACATATCATGTGACGAATAAAAATATAGCTCCGAGTAAGGTATACGATTGTTTTGAAGACGAAAGAGGGTATGCCTTCCGGGGCATCCCCAAGCTTAGGCGCTTGAGTCTTCCTTGAATATTACCTTGGGGTGACTTGGGCATCCCCATGCTTAGGGTCTTTCCACTCCTTATTCTCCTCATATCGATATCTCACCCAAAGCTTGAAAACTTCAATCACACAAAACTTAACGGAACTTCGTGAGATAGGTTAGTATGATAAAGAGCAAACCATTCACTTTGGTACTGTCAAAGACAAGGTTCATAATTTTTCCCACACAATGTCTACTATACCATATCATTTCTACAATTTATATAGAGAAATATAAGCCGTAGAAACTAGAAAAAGAACAAACTATGCAATGAAAACAGAATCTGTCAGAAACAGAACAGTCTGTAATGATCTTAACAGAAACCATACTTGTGCTACTCCAAAAGTTATGAAATAAATTGGTGGACGTGAGAAATTTGTCTATTAATCTTCTGCAAAAAGAATCAACTCAAAAGCACTCTTCTGTAAAAAATGGTAGCTAATCTCGTGAGCGCAAAGTTTCTGTTTTTTACAGCAAGATCACATTAACTTTCACCCAAGTTTTCCCAAAGGTCTTACTTGGCACTTTATTGAAACAAAATCTATTAAACATGATTACTACAGTAGCTTAATCATGTAAACACACAAAAACAGTAAGGGTAAATATTGGGTTGTCTCCCAACAAGCGCTTTTCTTTAATGCCTTTTAGCTTGGCATGATGATTTCAATGATTCTCAGATAAAAGATAAGAATTGAAACATAAAGAGAGCATCATGAAGAATATGACTAGAACATTTGAATCTAACCAACTTCCTATGTCTAGGGATTTTATGAACACATAATTTATAGGAACAAGAATCAACTAGAATAGGAAGGCAAAACAAGTATAACTTCAAAACCTTAAGCACATAGAGAGGAAACTTGATATTATTGCAACTCCTACAAGCATATATTACTCCCTCATAATAATTTTCAGTAGCATCATGAATTAATTGAACAATATAACCATCACATAAAGCATTCTTTTCATGATCTACAAGCATAGAAATTTTTCTACTCTCCACATAAGCAAAATTCTTCTCATTCAGAATAGCGGGATCCTAGTTCCTAAAGTTGACACTCTTCCAAACCCGCTTTAGATGATAGTATTATTCATACTCCAAAAGATATAAGTGAAGTTCATGGAGCATTCTACAATTCATATAAACTAACCAATATCCAAGCTCAAAATATATAAGTGAAGCACACGAAGCATTCTATAAAACCATACTCAAAAGATTTAAGTGAAGCGCAAATAGCATTCTATAAGGTCATACTCAAAAGATTCTATAAATCGACGAAGAGATATCTCATACTAGCATGGTTCTTAAATAAAAAGGAAAACACAAGGGACACAAATCATGTGAACAAAACAAAAACCGAGGTATACCGATAATTGTTGAAGAAGAAAGATGGGATGCCAACCAGGGCATCCCCAAGCTTAGATGCTTGAGTATCCGTGAAATAATTACTTGGGGTGCCTTGGGCATCCCCAAGCTTCAACTCTTTCCTCTCTTTATTCTTCTCACATCGGTAACTCCTCATTCTTCGAACACTTCATCCACAAAAACTTAACAAAAACTTTGTGAGATCCGTTAGTATACTAAAGCAAATCACTACCTTTAGGTACTGTTTAAAACTCATTACAATTTCATATTAGAACTATATCTACTGTATTGCAACTTCACCATGGTTCATACCCCCCGATACTACCCATAGATTCATCAAAATAAGCGATCAACACATAGAAAACAGAATCTGTCTAAAACAGGACAGTCTGTAGTAATCTGGAGGTTTAGTAAACTTATGTAACTCCAAAAATTATGAAATAAATTTGAAAATTTAAAAAATTTGTACATAAGTAATTTGAAAAAAGTTTCAGACCCATTTGACCTTCCAGTAAAAAATGTAAAATCACGCGCTACAGCCAAAGTTTCTGTTTTTGTTCTGCACATAGTAAAGAAGCAATCTAATCATAGTAAAACCAAAGCTTGGCACATTATTTTTATAATACAATGGATATATACAAGGAGATAATTATTCACATAGAAACTTCCATGAAAAATTCTTGATTGTTTCCGTGAGCACGAAAACAAGTGCTCAAGGTCGACCCTCACTTCTTCAATGCATAACTTTCCAATCACTTCTCTTTTTTGAAAAACGTTTTAGGCATGAGAGGCAAGTAAAATTATTATTTTTTGTATTTTAATTCTTTTAAATTTTTGTGTATGTTTCACCCACAACTAAATAGAAACAAAAAGGAAAAACAAAATCTACTTAGTGGAGAAAGCAATCAAGCACACACGAGAATATCAACCCCACGCTATTGCTCCCCGGCAACGGCGCCAGAAAAGAGCTTGATAATCCCCAAGTGTAGGGAATCATCGTAGCAATTTCCAAAGGTGGAAGTGATCAGTATGGAGTGTCGAACCCACAAGGAGCTAAAGGTAAGATCAATATTCTCTCAAGCCCTATCTGCCACTGATACGACTCTACGTACACCGAACGTTTGCTTCCAACTAGAAACGAGAAATAAAACTATGTTGTGGGTATGAAGAGGATAACTTTGCATGATATCGGAGAGCTAAAACATAAAAATAGGTGCTGTTATCATAAAGTTAGAATATATTACTAAATATTATAAATAGCGAGTGTGGAATAATGATGGATCGGTGTGCGGAATTGTCCTAGGCAATTGTTAACAAGACCGATAGTTGTCATTGTAATTTCATAAGAGGGAGAGGCATAAGCTAACATATTTTCTCTTCTTGGATCATCTGCACTTATGATTGGAACTCTAGCAAGCATCCGCAACTACTAAAGATCATTAAGGTAAAACCCAACCATAGCATTAAAGCATCAAGTACCCTTTTATCTCATACGCAAGAACTCCCTTACTCGGGTTTAAGCTTCTGTCACTCTAGCAACCAACTATAAGCGAATCATGAACGTATTTCAACATCCTACAGCGGGAATCCCTCACGCTTGCGCGACACGGAGGGCACCATAGGACAGCACCAAAATAAAACATACAACTCGTACCAATCTAGATCATCAATCAACCCAAGGACAAAAGATATCTACTCAAAACATCATAAGATGGCAACACATCATTGGATCCTAATATGTGGCATAAAGCACGGTGTACAAGTAGGGATTATAGCGGGGTGCGGGAGAGTGGACCGCGTAAAAGAGATGAGGATGGTGATGATGATGGTGATGTTGATGAAGACGATCACCGTGGCGATGATTCCCCTCCCGATGGCACTCTGGCGCCACCGAGAGAGAGGAGGAGAGGTTCTCCCCCTTGTGCTTCCTCCTCCATGGCCTCCCCCTGGATGGGGAGAGGTTCTCCCTCTGGTCCTTGGCCTTCATGGCGATGATGGCCTCTCTGGGTTCCTCCTCCATGGCCACCGGTGATGATGGCCCCCTCCGGCAGTGTGCCAGAGAGGGCCTAGATTGATTTCTCGTGGCTACAGAGGCTTGCGGCGGCGGAACTTCCGATCTAGGTTAATTCCCGAATGTTTCTACATTCATAGGAGAACTTGGCGTTGATTTCATGTCAAGGGGGCCTTCGGGGAGTCCACGAGGCAGGGGTGCGCCCCCACCCTCGTGGGGCCCCTGTGACTCCCCTCCGATAGATTTTTCTTCCAGTATTTTTCATATTTTCCAGAAAATATCTTCATTGATTTTCATCGCATTCCGAGAACTTTTATTTCTGCACAAAAACAACACCACGGTAGTTCTACTGAAAAGAGCGTCAGTTTGGGTTAGTTCTAATCAAATCATACCAAAATCATACAAAAATATTGTAAACACGGCATGAATACTTCATAAATTATAGATACGTTGGAGACATATCAGGTCTCTGATCGAAGTGTCGCGTTAGCAGCATCCTGCAGTAGTGCATGTTCAAATAACCAATGCATTATTCGATTCATAGGTACATATGTTCAAGAATTACATAAGAACCAAATAAAGAATGATGAACCATAGTTGTATACTTGTACTATTAAAGACGGTAAAGAAAGATGCGAAATACATTCTGGGTGCTGAACAAGTTGAAGCGGAATGCCCATATTGTGCCCTCCTCCATGCAGAAGGCACACATGACTCTAGTCCAACCCCTTGTGATGGCGGACCGCCCATCCTTCACGGTCTTCATGAAAACATCTAGATAATCATCGTGTTCTGGTAGAAATACTTTAACCTTTGCATGCCCACCAATCATGTAGTTTGAGAGGTAATATTGAGTAAACTACTTTGGCAACCACTGCAAAGGAAAAAGATTGAGACATTGTCATCTAACACAACTCATTATGGGCAGTAAAAAGAAGGTTGCGTAGTTCTTACTTACCATCCTACAGTTTGCTGTTGTCTTGGATAAAGTGTAAACAAATAGTTTAATTGCCATCTTTTGACCCATTTTACTAAAAATCTTTATCAACTTCCTCACTTGATGCTGGTTCATCGATATCTCATTGCCCCATACGCAGAAAGGGTCGAAGCGCGGATCTTTACCAATGACACATGTACCTAAAAGCACCAAGTTAATATTAGAAGCTAAACAACAATTGCACAATGATGTAGTTCAACACTCTTTTATAATATCTTATAATATCCAATATACTCACATATTAGATGAATTAACATCTTATATTATGGGCTGGAAGGAGTTTATTGCATTTTTCCAAATTATCGGCTGATTAGCTATTGCTGTATCCATGGGTTAGAGTTAGTTTGAGCTAGTTCTGGCTCAAATAGCCCTAAAGTATATCCAAACATGAGGGCTAGTTTGATCTAGTTGCATCTAATCCACCCCCAAAAAATATCCAACCCAAGAGGTGCTAATTGGAGCTAGTTCTCCTAGTGCATTTATTGTCAATCTAACCCTGTCATCCAAACACCTCTTTGGATGGAGTTAGTTTAGGGTTAGTCATGAGCTAGAAACTAACTCCAACCTCTAGCTAAGTTGAGTATCCAAACAGCGCTGTGTTGTTGTTGTTGTTGCTGCTCTTCTACGTATATCTAGACACCATCAGAACATTAAGGTAACACTGTTCCTTGTTTCTATGTAGCCTAGGATTGCATATTTAGACATTAAGTACAGTGCATGTCACTATGTAGCCTCAGATATATTACATATCGCCCTAGTTAACCTAACGATAAATGGGTTACACATATATTCAGTTAAAAGTCTGATTTACCGATTAGTCCCTTATCAGCCCACGGCCTATACGGTACCAGCTACCGGTATCCTGAAAAGTGAGTATATATAAGCCATGGGATGAAACTAACCTCGATGGAAAACAGCAGTCGTTCCCAAAATTGTCCTGTGTAGGTACATCGAGAGGCATGTTAAGCACAACAGGCTAAACATCAACCAAAATTATCCATGGCAGACAAAATAATCTCTAAAAGATAGCTTCAGTGTGTAGGTTTAAGCACGCTAGTAAAGCAAAACAAGTGGAAAGGTGTGTTAACTGCAACCTGCCTAACATTTAACAACAAGCAAACATAGTCATTCAAACTGGTATTGTGCCGGTCTAAGTACACTGGTTATTGTTAAATAAAAATGGAAAGGCGTGTTAACTACAAGATACATCAACCAAATCTAGTCATTCATAGTGGTATTGTTGAAACTGGTACTGATGAAATTGAACTACACAGTTCATACTTGCACATATGGAACATCACGTTGGGAATAACTGGAATAAACAAGGCATACTAGGAACAACCAAAGATAGCATTTGAAACTGGACATATGCTAACTACAAACAACCGAACAGTCAAAAAACTTTAGAAGAGGTATATTCTAGCTATAACAGGCTTAACAACCAGCAAATATATGCATTCCTATCGGTATGTTTAAAACTAGATTGATGAAATGTACTGCACAGTAAATAATTGCACATATAGAGCATCACATTGTGAACAACTGAAATAAACAAGGCATAATGCAAACAAGCAAATATATCAATTAAAACTGGACATATTCTCACTACACTACAAAAGGGACTCGACAAAACAAATCATGGGTTTCCCTTTGTGAAGAGGCACGGCAAAACAAATCATGGGTTTCAACACTTGTCATAGATGGGCTCGTTCCCATGGGAAGAGCACGGACCCTGGATGCGCTCCATGTTGTCGCAGATGGGCTCCTTCCCCTTGGAAGAGCACGACTGTAGGGTGCCCTCCCTGATGTCGTAGATGGGCTCTTTCCCCTTTGAAGAGCAGATGGGCTCTTTCCCCTTGGAAGAGCAGATGGGCTCTTTCCCCTTGGAAGAGTCAGAGAGGGTGCCCTCCTCGTGGTCGCCGTCGATGAGGTCTGACTTGGAAGCTGTGGAACCCAAGCCAGCGTCGCAGAACGTGTCCTTCAAAAATGACAAAAGGGGCTCGATGGCGATGTAGGATGGCAAATTGTTGACAGCGAGCCAAAGGAGATCAGCGGCGGGGCCATGGATGAGATCGACGGCGGGTGAACCCGAGGGGTTGGGGTGGGCCACTTAACCTATGACATAGCCTGCCTCAGGCCATCGCTGTCAATGACCTCGATGTCGTAGCCGGGGTCCGAGACATACCGGCATACTCTAGCCCGCTGCTTGAGTGCCCGCGGCCAGTAATGGTCGTCGACTTCCTCAGCGACGTCGGGCGAAGAGACCGCGATACACCTCTTTTGGGCCAGTCGCGGAGCTCCACGGGAAGCGTAGCCGGGCTTAGGGTGCGATGCTCTGGAGTGGGGGATGGGGATGGGGATCTGTGGGAAAGGGGGCATTTGGCAGGTGTCATCTAAGAAACTCAGGGCGGCCTGGGTATGGAGATCGGTGGGTAAGCTGCACGGGCAAACCGGCAGATGTTGACAATGAGGCCTTGTGGTGGCGGCGGCGGGGCCCTTGCTAGGGTTTCGAGCGAGGGAGGTTGTGTGTGTGTGCGTGCCCGAGTAGGTTTTGGTGTGTGTGTGTGTGGAGGGGGGTGGGGGCGGGGTGTGTGTTTGAGGAAATGACGCGGGTACTGAAAATTTTACTACGCGGGGTCAAACGCGGAGTGAAATGCCGGGGCTATTGAAAATTTTGATGATGGTGCATTGGACACAGTCCGGAGATAACAACCGTGTGTTATGAAATAGAAAAACCCTCGAGGCGGGCAGATATTTTTGAGGGATGCAGGCGAGACTGGGAACAAGAAATATCACACACGGTCGAAACACAATAACCGTGTGCTATCAAACAGAAAAAAGCTGCAGGCGGGTAGATATTTTTGAGAGGGGAAGCCTCGTGCCCGCGTGGAGCCCAATGTACTGTGCGGATGTGTGCGTGACAGGGGCACCGGCTTGGCACACGGTTAGTTTGAGTGAACCGTGTCTGTTGCTACATCCGACTTGTCTAATGTTCATAAATTTGGTGAAAAATGACGCGGGAGAGGGTCAGAACACGAACACGCTTGCGTGTGGACCAAATTTATGTATGAAAAGGCTGGTTTGATGTTCAAATACCAAATGCAACTTTGATGTGGCACCTATCTCACAAAGCGCACCGTATTGCTTGCCCCCCCTCGTGTCTACACGAAGGGAATCCTAAGCTATGAATGCATGCTCCCCCACCGAGGTTCACCTAGCAAAGTGCAAAGTAGCTAGAAGCCCCCCCTCGTGTCGGCACGAACGGAATCCTAAGCTATGAATGCATGCCCCCAACCGAGGTTCACCTAGCAAAGTGCAAAGTAGCAGCCCCCCACAGTTTTAGTTGGCGGGCCAGAGAGGCATCTCACCAAGATGGATCGTAAACAGACCAAGAATAATCCACCTTGGTCGTACAACCTCTCTCTTGGTGTTGGTCAAAGTGATGGCCATCCATGCGACCCCGGAGATGGGCTAGCTCGCCAATAATCAAGCAAGTAGCTCATCCCCGAAGACAACCACTGCATGCATGTGTCCCAAACATATATATGTATGGAGAGGTGTGTTTTTAAATACACAACGGAACAACTTTGATGTGGCATCGTGATTTCGAACTAGAAATCCCCACAATGAGTGAGGGTTATTAGGTTGACAATGCATATGTATGTTAGACCACACTTCAAGCCGACGACGGGGATTCATGCATGCGTGCATAGTATATGCTCTCAAACTTAATTAGGTCTGAATCTCACCTATACTACAATAACACGAACCAAAGGAAGAATCCGCCATTGTAACCAATCTTGTTGTCGGTCAAGGTGATCATGGATGTCCACGCGGGCCCACGAATATATAGGCTTGTCGCCCATAACCACGTGAGGGAGTGTACGGTTCTAAGACAACCACTACATGCATATGTATGGAGGTGGTGCGTGCATGCATGTTTGAATACCATTTCACAACATTGCTTGGCGCGTGCGTCAAAAATCGTACAGTCCCCGCATAGAGCGAGATCGGTTGATGATGTGTCGTTGTACTAGCCACTTTGACTCGATGGGAGGGATTCATGCGTACACATGCATGTGTGTGTGCTCAAAATGTATCATGTCATCCCAGAGCATAACCAATATATATATATATATATACCGTATTACAAGCAAAAAAATAATCCGTCCTAAGTCAAATTAACCTCTTTTGTTGTCAGGCAAAAACTAGTGATGGACCAAGCGGGCCCACAGATGGAAAGCATCGGTATTGCTGATAACCGCTTAAGTGGGTGCGAGAGGACAACCACCATCGCTTTGCATGTGGGCCAAACATATGTTGAATACCGAAAATGCACAACTTTGATGTGCCACATGCCTAAAAAATCATAAACCCCCCACATAGAGCGAGGTTCATGAAGCGTACTACATATGATGGTCCCCTTCCCCCTCTTCGACGCATACTATATGCTCGTACAGTAATACAACCCAAAAAGTGATGCATGCATCGATGATGGCCTCGTGGGCCCACAGATGGAAGCGTCACATGTGAGTGTCCTAGCCAGGATAACCACCGCCTGCATGCATGTGGTCCAAAGAGGTGTTGTGTGATGTTTGAATAGCCAATTTCACAACTTTGATGTGGCATGTGCCTCGGAAACCGAAAAGTCCCGACACTGAGTGCGGTGTACTTGTTCACGGACGCGTACGTATAGTATATATGCTAGTCCCCTCCCACCTCTTCGACGTGTACTATGTACCACCATAACACAAACAAAAAAGATTCTACTTTGCTGGTCAAATTAACCTCACTGCCGGTTGTTCATCAAAGTGATGGACGACAACCTCGCGGGCCCACAGAAAGCGTCACACGCGAGTATCGAGTGTCGTGTAGGACAACCATCGACTGCATGTGGCCAAAACATGCATGTATGAATGGGTTGTGTAATGTTTTAAATAACGAATTCACGACTCTGATGTGGCACCGGCCTGCCTAACAAAATGGCCAACCCACACGGTGGCTCACAACTCGTAGTGTACTGCGAGCCACCCGCCACCCCCCAGACGCACACACCCACCCACACACCGCGAATCCACCGCAACTACAATGCATGTTAAGTTATCCCGCGGTGAACATATGTTACCAAAGGAGGGACGTTTTAATTTCGAAAAAATAGAGATCATTAAGACATCTTAGTACATTAATTGATCGATTTTGTATGGGTATAATGTGCAAAAATCAAATTTTGAGCTACATGCACACGTGACAGTGCACCTAAATGGATTGCAAAGACACATGTGTCTCATTGGGTGCATGTTTTACTCCCCGTGCAAGAAATTTCAAACATTCAGAATCTTGATTTTTAAATTCTAGTACATCCAAAACTTATTTGAAGTTCATGCAACTTGTCGTGTTGTCATATGGACACCAATACAAAGTGGCATTGTACTTTATTTTGGTCAAATTTGAGACCAGTTTTGATGTAATCTTTATCTAATTACAAACGAGAGATTATTAATAATTGGAAACCAATATCCCAAACGGATTATTTATTCGAACCGTGAGTGTTAGACCAACCATGGATATGTGCCATGCTTCAGTTAAGCAATAAAGCGGCAACATTAATCATCCAAATAGAAAAACAATATACGTGCCGCCGCGCGACCTGTGTGTCGTGCGAGCATGCGTGAGTTGACGGGATGCATGCGAGCATTCCACCACGCAGGCAGACCGGGAGGCGTGCGTGCATGTGTTTGAATTGACGGAGGCGTGCTCGCTGGGCAGTGTCATTGGGAAGCGTGCGAGTACCTGTGTGAAACGACGGTAGGCATGCCAGCAGTCCGGTGCGCAGGCTCACTAGGAGGCAAGCCAGCGGTTTGACCGCCGCCCGCCTCTCTCCCACTACTCCATATTAATGGTGCACCCGAGTGGCCGCCCCCCAATACTCTCCGCACACACAATCCTCTCTCTCCATTTGCATCCTCGACGCCGCTCTCAGTCCTCAAAGCCGTAAGTGTATGAGGATGCTGCCGAAGCGCCCCATCGGAGGGAGTGGCGACGCCGGGGCTGCTGAAGCATCGGATCACGGTGTGGAGATGGAGACAGAGGTTGCCATCACCGGTGGTGAGTTATGGCTGCACCGTGACGTCGTCTACAGCATCGAGCTTCCACAGCTGGAGGCAGAGTTCCACACCGACTCTGGTGACGACTCGGGCGACGACCCCAACGACCACTTCGGTGATGACTCCGACGACGACGGACAACTGGTTAGTCATCTATACCCATTTATGTGTCAAATAGATCCTATGGTTTCTCTGGCTACTCCTGCATCCCCCTTTTTGGAATAGAAATCCTATGGTTATGTTCTCCCAATCCATGAAATCTGAATAAGTTTCGTTAGATCCATGTAGTGTATTGATTGTTTGAATGGTACAAGTGATAAGTGATTAGTTATTTCATCTGTGCAAATGATTTCCGCTAGTAATCCGACTAGGGTTAGTGTTTGTGCTAATAATTCCTAGCCAGGACTTGACAATTGATTTTGAATGACCTACATATGTTTGTGCCATTATTTTCTTCAAGATTGGTCTGTACATAGACGACTGTGCTTAAAAATCGAACCATAATCTCTAGATATGTATAAATAAATAGCCATAAATTCCTAATCCTACTTCATGGTATGTAAACTTGATTTGATGCCAAATCTGTTTTACTATTTGTATAGGTGCAATCTGACAATGTGGACAACAAGGATGAAGATGTCCAGAGGAGGTACAAGAGGCAAATCCTGAGGGAGCTTTATGCAGAAAAGCATAGTAGGCGTATTATTACCTGGAACAGCGACTATCGATGCCCATTTTGCAACCACAAGCTTCATGACGTGTATCTAAGTGTTCTGGCGCATGCAAGAGGAAGGGCCGTTGGCTCCTTCAAGCAGAAGTATTCCCGTAGGGTGGCGCACGACGCGTACGCCGAGTACCTGGAGTAGCTTCAGGATCGTGCCGGCCTGTGAGATGAGATATGGGATCGAACTATGTATGCTTGAGTATGCTTATTAATGACGGTCGAACTATGTACTTATGGTTGAACTATGCCCGTGTACGTGTACGCTTATTATCTATGTCTGAGTATGTTTAATCTATGTTTACTTATGCCTAACTGTGGGATATGGATGCAATCAATTGAATCTACCTCCGTCTTGGTTTATTGGTCCCCTTTGTAATTTGTGTTAAATTTTGACCAAAGGTTTAACTGACAAAATGTTAGTGCAGGTCAGCAAAAATTATATCGTTAGATGGGTATTTGAGCATAGTGTTAATGATATAATTTTTGGTGACATGCATAAACATTTCTTAGTTAAATATTTGGTCAAAGTTTGGTAAAAATTACAAAGGGGGCCAATAAACCAAGATGGAGGTAGTACGTCAATCACACACGGTTCTGAAAAATGGAACCATGTGCAATGACTTTCATTTTTCCTGTTGCTTCAATCACACACGGTTGGCTCTAGCAAACGTCGTCTCCAAAATTCTTTGTGGGACAGAAAACCCTCACCACCCAATTCAAAAAGGAAAAAGAAAACCCTCACCATCCCCACGTCACAAAAACCCTCACCCCACCTGCCACCCCCTCCCATCCCCATTCACTCCTGCACAAGCTCCTCCGCATCTATGCATGGCACTGCCTATCGCGGTGGTGACCACTTAGCTCGACGCCTGCTGCCACCGCTAAGCTGCCGGCAATGCCCACCGCATTTCGCCACTTCCGCTTGCCGCCGCCTATCGCCATCGACTTTCTCAACACTGCTCGCGGTCGACCCAGCTCCGCACGGTTGGGGAATCTGCCATACTAAGGGTTCTTTCTCATGGACAACAAGGTAACTAATTTAATGAGATATTATCTCATCTCTTATCCTAGTTCATCTGCCTCCTTTAATCACCCGGCCGAAATCGCCGTGAATTCATTTTTATTCGAGCTGATTTGAGGGTTTTCTTCCGTTCATAGAGTGTACAGTGCACGGACACATCAGGACCTTGCGGCCTCCGCCAGACATTCCATCTCACCGTACCAGATGACTTGAGGATGCGCGCGGTATGTTCAAACTCACCCTAAATCGGTTGGCATGGCCTACTTTCTTGAACATATTCTAAATATTGCTACATTTGGATAGAAGGTGCCACATGCACCATATATGTCAAAGGGTTTTTCCCCTCTTCTTTCGATATTAGGCAAACTAATGATGTATTGTTCTTTCGATTACTCTCATATTTCCATGACATCATGTTTACCCTCTCTGTTTAATTATAGATTTTTGTCCTTCGATTTCAACTGTCGTACGGTTCTTTCAGTTTGGGCCCATGTTTGTATGTTACCATATTTTCTTTAACAATCCTACCATTTTCTGCAGCACGTCCCTTGCTATGCAACAAAATCTGTAGTGCACAATCTTTCCCTTTACATAAATCAAGACTGCAGGGATGTCATACTGAACACAAACCACGGATTTACAATCGTTGCTACTATAAGACTTGATGAACGTGGTGACTCCTATTTTGGCACTGGGCTTTGGAAAGAAATTTCTAAGTTTTATGTACTGAAAGCTGGCACTATAATTGCACTACACATAAAAGTGAAGGAAATATGCCCTAGAGGCAATAATAAAGTTGTTATTTTACATTTCCTTATATCATGATAAATGTTTATTATTCATTGTAGAATTGTATTAACTAGAAACTTGATACATGTGTGGATACATAGACAAAACATCTTGTCCCTAGTAAGACTCTATTAGACTAGCTCATTAATCAAAGATGGTTAAGTTTCCTAACCATAGACATGTGTTGTCATTTCATGAACGGGATCACATCATTAGGAGAATGATGTGATGGACAAGACCCATCCGTTAGCTTAGCATAACGATCATTCAGTTTTATTGCTATAGCTTTCTTCATGTCATATACATATTCCTTTGACTATGAGATTATGCAACTCTCGGATACCGGAGGAATGCCTTGTGTGCTATCAAACATCACAACGTAACTGGGTGATTATAAAGATGCTCTACAGGTATCTCCAAAGGTGTTTGTTGGGTTGGCATAGATCGAGATTAGGATTTGTCACTCCAAGTATCAGAGAGGCATCTCTGGGCCCTCTCAGTAATGCACATCATAATAGGCCTTGGAAGCAATGTGACTAATGGGTTAGTTGCGCGATGATGCATTATGGAACGAGTAAAGAGACTTGCCGGTAACTAGATTGAACTAGGTATGAAGATTTCGACGATCGAATCTCGGGCAAGTAACATGCCGATGACAAAGGGAATAACGTATGTTGTCATTACAGTATGACCGATAAAGATCTTCGTAGCATATCTGGGAACCAATATGAGCGTCCAGGTTCCGCTGTTGGTTATTGACCGGAGAAGTGTCTCGGTCATGTCTACATAGTTCTCGAACCCATAGGGTCCGCATGCTTAATGTTCGGTGACGATTTTGTATTATATGAGTTATGTGATTTGGTGACCTAATGTTGTTCGGAGTCCCGGATGAGATCACGGACATGACGAGGAGTCTTAAAATGGTCTAGAGCTAAAGATTCATATATAGGATGATAGTATTCGGACACCGGAAGTGTTCCAGGGGTACCGGGTACATATCGCGTTACCGGAAGGGATTCCGGGCACCCCCCGACAAAGATATGGGCCTTATTGGGCCAAGGGCGGGACAAACTAGCCCCTAGTGGGCTGGTGAGCCCCCATATAGGCTGAATAGAGGATAAGGAAGGAGGGGAAGAGAGAAAGCAAAGGGGAGGATTCGGCCTCCCCCCTTCATTCTCTTCCCCCATCTCTTTCCTTCCCCCTCCGACACTTATGGAAGGGGGTGAGGCCGACTTGTGGGAGGCGCCCAAGAGGAGAGATTGCATCTACATACCCTTGTAGATTGCTAAGCAGAAGCATTAAGAAACATGGTTGATGTAGTCGAACGTCTTCGCGATCCAATCAAGGTCGGTCCCGCGAACTATCGATCCAGGTGCCGAACGGACGACACCTCCGTGTTCAACACACGTACGGCTTGATGACGCCTTCAGCTCCTCGATCCAGCGAGCGATGGTGAAGAAGTAGCTCGAGTCCTCCAGTAGCACGACGGCGTGGTGGCGGCGGTGGTGGCGGAATCTCAGCAGAGCTTCGCTAAGCACTACGAAGAGGAAGATGGATGCAAGGGAGAGGAGAGGCAGCGCCATTGCATGGAAATGTGCTCTTCAGGTGTGGCCGCCCTCTCTCTACCTCTCTATATATAGGGGAAGGGAGGAGGGGTGGAGCCCCTGGGGTTTCACCTAGGGGGGCGGCCAGGGCAGTTGGGATCTCCCCTAGGGTGACTTGCCCCCAAGCCGGGAGGTGGGAAGCCCTAGGGGAACGCCCCCAACCCTCCTTGTTACGTGAGATGGGGTGAGGGGGCGCTCAGCCCCTTAGTGGGCTGGTTTTCCCTTCCTCTTGGTCCATGGCCCCCCAACACTTGCCAGGGCCCCCCGAAACCCCTTTCGGTGACGCTAGTCATCACCCGGTACCCCCAGAACAATTCCAGACTCCAATACCCTTCGTCCAATATATCGATCTTCACCTCCGGACCATTCCGGAGTTCCTCTTCATGTTTGGGATCTCATCCAAGACTCCGAACAACCTTCGGTAACCACCATAATGACTCAACTATACTTATATCGTCACCAAACGTTAAGTGTGTAGACCCTGCGTGTTCGAGAACTATGCAGACATGACTGAGACACCTCTACGATCAATAACCAATAGCGGGACCTGGATGCCCATATTGGTTCCCACATATTCTACGAAGATCTTATCAGTCGAACCTTGATGTCAAGGATTCAGCTAATCCCGTATGTAGTTCCCTTTGTCTATCAGTATGTTACTTGCCCGAGTTTCGATCATCGGTATCTCCGTACGTAGTTCAATCTTGTTACCGACAAGTCTCTTTACTCACTACAGGAATCAGCTACTTTGCCGTCTGCCACGGCAGACGGCAAAGGCAAGGATGGCGGACGGCAAAAGGCTCCGGCAAAGTAGGCATCGGTAAAGAGCTTCTTTGCCGTCTGCTTTTTGAAGCGGACGGCAAAGGGGCCTTTGCTATCAGCGGCTGACGGCAAAGAAAGCCAACAGAAATAAATGCGTTGTTAGTCCGTTAGGCGGCTAACGGCAGCCTTTGCCGTCCGCCGCTGACGGCAAAGAGCATCCGGCCTTTGCCGTCCGCCGAATGACGTCAGCTGGACTTCACTGCGGGACAAGCCTTTGCCGTCTGCTGCTGAAGGCAAATGTGGGCATTCTTTGCCGTCTACCAATGTAGGCAAAGCCTTTGCCGTCCTCCGCTGTAGGCAAACTGACCAAATGGGTCAGTTCCCAGGGAGCATAGGTGGCCGCCGCGTGGCTTCTTTGCCGTCCGCGGCAGACGGCAAAGGAGCCTTTACCATCAGCGGCTAAAGGCAAAGGTGCCTCTTTTTTTCTTTTCTTTTTTAAATCCAGCAATTTTCAAATCAAATATATGACATATATATATATATTTCACAGGGCTATTTAACAGCATACATATGACATATCCAGCACATAAGTTTCATCGTGCATACATATGTAGTTCCATCCATTCATACATAGCAAGTTGCACATACACATTGTTCCATCCATACATATTACAATGCAAAGTTTCATCAAGATAGCAAGTTCCATCATAGCAAGCTAGAAGAATACTAGAGGAGAATGAAAGAAAAAACAAGCGCTCCATCATAGCAAGCTAGCTTCCGTGAAGTGAATGAAATCTGCAAAATGGCAAATAAGAAAGTTAGAAAAAGGTGACTAGAAGAAGAAGTATATGCCATTTATGAGCTAACTTAGGTGAAATGGATCATTTATGAGCTAACTTAGTTAAAATGGATGGTTTATGAGCTAACCTAGGTGAAATAGATCGTTTATGAGCTAACTTAGGTATAATGCATCATTTTAGAGCTAACCTAGGTAAGATGGGTCATTTTGGAGCTAACCTAGGTGAAATGGATCGTTTTTGAGCTAAATTAGGTGAAATGGATCATTTATGAGCTAACCTAGGTGAAATAGATCGTTTATGAGCTAACTTAGGTAAAATGCATCATTTTAGAGCTAACCTAGGTGTGATGGGTCATTTTGGAGCTAAACTAGGTAAAATGGATCGTTTGTGAGCTAACCTTGGTGAAATGGATCGTTTATGAGCTAATCTAGGTAAAATGGGTGATTTTAGAGCCAACTTGCGTAAAATGCATCATTTTGGAGCTAACCTAGGTTAGGTCATTTTGGAGCTAACCTAGGTAAAATGGGTCATTTTAGAGCTAACATAGGTAAAATGGATCATTTTGGAGCTATTCCAGGTAAAATGGGTCATTTTAGAGCTAACTTTGGTAAAATGGATCATTTATGAGCTAACTGCGGTCGGGGTGTTTCCTTCTATCCTTCTTCTTCTTTCCTTTCTTCTTCTTCTTCTTTCCTTCTCTTCTTCTTCCCCTTCTACATATTCTTCTTTTCTTCTTCTTCTTCTTTTTTCATCTTTTTTCTACTTCTTTTAATAATATAACTAATTATCTAAAACCTAACACTAACACTAACACATAGACTAACACTAACACTAACACATATCTAGACCTAAATCTAACACTAGCACTAAATCTAACACTAACACTAACACATATCTAGACCTAAATCTAACACAAACAATTAAACAGGAAAAAAGAAAAAACAGAAAAAAATAACTCACCGGAGCTCGGGGGGTGGCGGTGGCG
>NC_057805.1:161912885-161929222 GCF_018294505.1 Triticum aestivum
GTCGGGGGCGGCGGAGGGTGCTGGGGGCGGCGGCGGGTAGGGGGGCGGCGGCGGGCGGCGGGGGGGCGGCGGGGGGTCGATCTGGTCGTGGAGAGAAACAGAGAGGAAAGCGGGTGGGGGCTCGGCCGTTAGTTAGGTTAGTGAAGTTAGGTCTTTGCCGTCCGCTATTTTTCTCTCTTTGCTGTCCGCTAGCAGACGGCAAAGAGGGGGAGCCGTTAAGTTTTATCTAATCAGCTCGTAAGTGGGGCCACCTATCTCTTTGCCTAACAAAATGGCCAACCCACACGGTGGCTCACAACTCGTAGTGTACTGCGAGCCACCCGCCACCCCCCCAGACGCACACACCCACCCACACACCGCGAATCCACCGCAACTACAATGCATGTTAAGTTATCCCGCGGTGAACATATGTTACCAAAGGAGGGACGTTTTAATTTCGAAAAAATAGAGATCATGAAGACATTTTAGTACATTAATTGATCGATTTTGTATGGGTATAATGTGCAAAAATCAAATTTTGAGCTACATGCACACGTGACAGTGCACCTAAATGGATTGCAAAGACACATGTGTCTCATTGGGTGCATGTTTTACTCCCCGTGCAAGAAATTTCAAACATTCAGAATCTTGATTTTTAAATTCTAGTACATCCAAAACTTATTTGAAGTTCATGCAACTTGTCGTGTTGTCATATGGACACCAATACAAAGTGGCATTGTACTTTATTTTGGTCAAATTTGAGACCAGTTTTGATGTAATCTTTATCTAATTACAAACGAGAGATTATTAATAATTGGGAACCAATATCCCAAACGGATTATTTATTCGAACCGTGAGTGTTAGACCAACCATGGATATGTGCCATGCTTCAGTTAAGCAATAAAGCGGCAACATTAATCATCCAAATAGAAAAACAATATACGTGCCGCCGCGCGACCTGTGTGTCGTGCGAGCATGCGTGAGTTGACGGGATGCATGCGAGCATTCCACCACGCAGGCAGACCGGGAGGCGTGCGTGCATGTGTTTGAATTGACGGAGGCGTGCTCGCTGGGCAGTGTCATTGGGAAGCGTGCGAGTACCTGTGTGAAACGACGGTAGGCATGCCAGCAGTCTGGTGCGCAGGCTCACTAGGAGGCAAGCCAGCGGTTTGACCGCCGCCCGCCTCTCTCCCACTACTCCATATTAATGGTGCACCCGAGTGGCCGCCCCCCAATACTCTCCGCACACACAATCCTCTCTCTCCATTTGCATCCTCGACGCCGCTCTCAGTCCTCAAAGCCGTAAGTGTATGAGGATGCTGCCGAAGCGCCCCATCGGAGGGAGTGGCGACGCCGGGGCTGCTGAAGCATCGGATCACGGTGTGGAGATGGAGACAGAGGTTGCCATCACCGGTGGTGAGTTATGGCTGCACCGTGACGTCGTCTACAGCATCGAGCTTCCACAGCTGGAGGCAGAGTTCCACACCGACTCTGGTGACGACTCGGGCGACGACCCCAACGACCACTTCGGTGATGACTCCGACGACGACGGACAACTGGTTAGTCATCTATACCCATTTATGTGTCAAATAGATCCTATGGTTTCTCTGGCTACTCCTGCATCCCCCTTTTTGGAATAGAAATCCTATGGTTATGTTCTCCCAATCCATGAAATCTGAATAAGTTTCGTTAGATCCATGTAGTGTATTGATTGTTTGAATGGTACAAGTGATAAGTGATTAGTTATTTCATCTGTGCAAATGATTTCCGCTAGTAATCCGACTAGGGTTAGTGTTTGTGCTAATAATTCCTAGCCAGGACTTGACAATTGATTTTGAATGACCTACATATGTTTGTGCCATTATTTTCTTCAAGATTGGTCTGTACATAGACGACTGTGCTTAAAAATCGAACCATAATCTCTAGATATGTATAAATAAATAGCCATAAATTCCTAATCCTACTTCATGGTATGTAAACTTGATTTGATGCCAAATCTGTTTTACTATTTGTATAGGTGCAATCTGACAATGTGGACAACAAGGATGAAGATGTCCAGAGGAGGTACAAGAGGCAAATCCTGAGGGAGCTTTATGCGGGAAAGCATAGTAAGCGTATTATTACCTGGAACAGCGACTATCGATGCCCATTTTGCAACCACAAGCTTCATGACGCGTATCTAAGTGTTCTGGCGCATGCAAGAGGAAGGGCCGTTGGCTCCTTCAAGCAGAAGTATTCCCGTAGGGTGGCGCACGACGCGTACGCCGAGTACCTGGAGTAGCTTCAGGATCATGCCGGCTTGTGAGATGAGATCTGGGATCGAACTATGTATGCTTGAGTATGCTTATTAATGACGGTCGAACTATGTACTTATGGTTGAACTATGCCCGTGTACGTGTACGCTTATTATCTATGTCTGAGTATGTTTAATCTATGTTTACTTATGCCTAACTGTGGGATATGGATGCAATCAATAGAATCTACCTCCGTCTTGGTTTATTGGTCCCCTTTGTAATTTGTGTTAAATTTTGACCAAAGGTTTAACTGACAAAATGTTAGTGCAGGTCAGCAAAAATTATATCGTTAGATGGGTATTTGAGCATAGTGTTAATGATATAATTTTTGGTGACATGCATAAACATTTCTTAGTTAAATATTTGGTCAAAGTTTGGTAAAAATTACAAAGGGGGCCAATAAACCAAGATGGAGGTAGCACGTCAATCACACACGGTTCTGAAAAATGGAACCATGTGCAATGACTTTCATTTTTCCTGTTGCTTCAATCACACACGGTTGGCTCTAGCAAACGTCGTCTCCAAAATTCTTTATGGGACAGAAAACCCTCACCACGCAATTCAAAAAGGAAAAAGAAAACCCTCACCATCCCCACGTCACAAAAACCCTCACCCCACCTGCCACCCCCTCCCATCCCCATTCACTCCTGCACAAGCTCCTCTGCGTCTATGCATGGCACTGCCTATCGCGGTGGTGACCACTTAGCTCGACGCCTGCTGCCACCGCTAAGCTGCCGGCAATGCCCACCGCATTTCGCCACTTCCGCTTGCCGCCGCCTATCGCCATCGACTTTCTCAACACTGCTCGCGGTCGACCCAGCTCCACTCGGTTGGGGAATCTGCCATACTAAGGGTTCTTTCTCATGGACAACAAGGTAACTAATTTAATGAGATATTATCTCATCTCTTATCCTAGTTCATCTGCCTCCTTTAATCACCCGGCCGAAATCGCCGTGAATTCATTTTTATTCGAGCTGATTTGAGGGTTTTCTTCAGTTCATAGAGTGTACAGTGCGCGGACACATCAGGACCTTGCGGCCTCCGCCAGACATTCCATCTCACCGTACCAGATGACTTGAGGATGCGCGCGGTATGTTCAAACTCACCCTAAATCGGTTGGCATGGCCTACTTTCTTGAACATATTCTAAATATTGCTACATTTGGATAGAAGGTGCCACATGCACCATATATGTCAAAGGGTTTTTCCCCTCTTCTTTCGATATTAGGCAAACTAATGATGTATTGTTCTTTCGATTACTCTCATATTTCCATGACATCATGTTTACCCTCTCTGTTTAATTATAGATTTTTGTCCTTCGATTTCAACTGTCGTACGGTTCTTTCAGTTTGGGCCCATGTTTGTATGTTACCATATTTTCTTTAACAATCCTACCATTTTCTGCAGCACGTCCCTTGCTATGCAACAAAATCTGTAGTGCACAATCTTTCCCTTTACATCAATCAAGACTGCAGGGATGTCATACTGAACACAAACCATGGATTTACAATCGTTGCTACTATAAGACTTGATGAACGTGGTGACTCCTATTTTGGCACTGGGCTTTGGAAAGAAATTTCTAAGTTTTATGTACTGAAAGCTGGCACTATAATTGCACTACACATAAAAGTGAAGGAAATATGCCCTAGAGGCAATAATAAAGTTGTTATTTTACATTTCCTTATATCATGATAAATGTTTATTATTCATTGTAGAATTGTATTAACTAGAAACTTGATACATGTGTGGATACATAGACAAAACATCATGTCCCTAGTAAGACTCTATTAGACTAGCTCATTAATCAAAGATGGTTAAGTTTCCTAACCATAGACATGTGTTGTCATTTCATGAACGGGATCACATCATTAGGAGAATGATGTGATGGACAAGACCCATCCGTTAGCTTAGCATAACGATCATTCAGTTTTATTGCTATAGCTTTCTTCATGTCATATACATATTCCTTTGACTATGAGATTATGCAACTCTCGGATACCGGAGGAATGCCTTGTGTGCTATCAAACATCACAACGTAACTGGGTGATTATAAAGATGCTCTACAGGTATCTCCAAAGGTGTTTGTTGGGTTGGCATAGATCAAGATTAGGATTTGTCACTCCAAGTATCAGAGAGGCATCTCTGGGCCCTCTCAGTAATGCACATCATAATAGGCCTTGGAAGCAATGTGACTAATGGGTTAGTTGCGCGATGATGCATTATGGAACGAGTAAAGAGACTTGCCGGTAACTAGATTGAACTAGGTATGAAGATTTCGACGATCGAATCTCGGGCAAGTAACATGCCGATGACAAAGGGAATAACGTATGTTGTCATTACAGTATGACCGATAAAGATCTTCGTAGCATATCTGGGAACCAATATGAGCGTCCAGGTTCCGCTGTTGGTTATTGACCGGAGAAGTGTCTCGGTCATGTCTACATAGTTCTCGAACCCATAGGGTCCGCATGCTTAATGTTCGGTGACGATTTTGTATTATATGAGTTATGTGATTTGGTGACCTAATGTTGTTCGGAGTCCCGGATGAGATCACGGACATGACGAGGAGTCTTAAAATGGTCTAGAGCTAAAGATTCATATATAGGATGATAGTATTCGGACACCGGAAGTGTTCCAGGGGTACCGGGGACATATCGCGTTACCGGAAGGGATTCCGGGCACCCCCCGACAAAGATATGGGCCTTATTGGGCCAAGGGCGGGACAAACTAGCCCCTAGTGGGCTGGTGAGCCCCCATATAGGCTGAATAGGACGAGAAGTAAGGAGGGGAAGAGAGAAAGCAAAGGGGAGGATTTGGCCTCCCCCCTTCATTCTCTTCCCCCATCTCTTTCCTTCCCCCTCCGACACTTATGGAAGGGGGTGAGGCCGACTTGTGGGAGGCGCCCAAGTAGGATTACTCCTATTTGGGGCGCCCCTTGCCGCCCCTCTCCCTCTCCCACCTATATATATGTGGGGGGTCACCGCTTGAACACACATCAATTGTTCCAAGCCGTGTGCGGCGCCCCCTCCACAGTTTGCTCCTCCGGTCATATTTGTCGTAGTGCTTAGGCGAAGCCCTGCGCGGATCACTTCACCATCACCATCACCACACCGTCGTGCTGACGAAAATCTCCCTCGACACTTTGCTGGATCAAGAGTTCGAGGGACATCATCGAGCTGAACGTGTGCTTGATCGGTTGAATCGCGAAGACGTTCGACTACATGAACCACGTTAAACTAACGCTTCTGCTTTCGGTCTATGAGGGTACGTGGACACACTCTCCCCCTCTCGTTGCGATGCATCTCCTAGATAGATCTTGCGTGAGCATAGGATTTTTTTTGAAATTGCATGCTACGTTCCCCAAGAAAAAGGGCCTGGTCATGAGATATATGCTAACTTCCCCGACGATATCATCCGTCGAGACTTTGTTCGAAGTAAGTTTTCTTTTCAAGTATCTGCATGTTGTGTAGTATTTAAGCAACCAATTGTTATTCCATTTTCTTACTATATTCTTACATAATATTATCTAGTTACCAATACATTTTTCTATTGCCCCGTTTTAACTAAATATTCCCTCTATTCCAACTTCTATCAGAAAGCGCCGCTGACAAGGAGACTCCGGAGGTGGAGAACGGCACTACCAACAAGCGGAGCCGAGTTGAGCAAGAACCGCAAGCGACTCCAGCAGGCCTGGACTTCATCAGCAACCTCCCCGATGATATGTTGATAGTCATCATCTCCCTGCTCCCAATCAAATATGGGGCGCGGATAACCGTCCTTTCCCGGCGGCGGCGCCCCCTATGGAACTTCAACCCTCTCGACCTCATGGACACCCACGAGCTCTGCCATGGCTATCACAAAAGCTTGTATGCGTTCTCCAAGATCCTCGGTAGTCACCTTGGCACAACCAGAGGCCTTAGAATGGGAAAGTTATGTTCCAATGGCAAGGACCGAGCTAAGCTTGACGACTGGTTCCCATCCCCCTGTTGGGGAACGTTGCATGGGAAACAAAAAATTTCCTACGCTCACCAAGATCAATCTAGGAGATGACCATCTACAAGAGGAGAGATTGCATCTACATACCCTTGTAGATTGCTAAGCAGAAGCATTAAGAAACATGGTTGATGTAGTCGAACGTCTTCGCGATCCAATCACGGTCGGTCCCGCGAACTATTGATCCAGGTGCCGAACGGACGACACCTCCGTGTTCAACACACGTACGGCTTGATGACGCCTTCAGCTCCTCGATCCTGCGAGTGATGGTGAAGAAGTAGCTCGAGTCCTCCGGTAGCACGACGGCGTGGTGGCGGCGGTGGTGGCGGAATCTCAGCAGAGCTTCGCTAAGCACTACGAAGAGGAAGATGGATGCAAGGGAGAGGAGAGGCAGCGCCATTGCGTGGAAATGTGCTCTTCAGGTGTGGCCGCCCTCTCTCTACCTCTCTATATATAGGGGAAGGGAGGAGGGGTGGAGCCCCTAGGGTTTCACCTAGGGGGGCGGCCAGGGCAGTTGGGATCTCCCCTAGGGTGACTTGCCCCCAAGCCGGGAGGTGGGAAGCCCTAGGGGAACGCCCCCAACCCTCCTGGTTACGTGAGGTGGGGTGAGGGGGCGCTCAGCCCCTTAGTGGGCTGGTTTTCCCTTCCTCTTGGTCCATGGCCCCCCAACACTCACCAGGGCCCCCCGAAACCCCTTTCGGTGACGCTAGTCATCACCCGGTACCCCCAGAACAATTCCGGACTCCAATACCCTTTGTCCAATATATCGATCTTCACCTCCGGACCATTCCGGATTTCCTCTTCATGTTTGGGATCTCATCCGAGACTCCGAAGAACCTTCGGTAACCACCATAATGACTCAACTATACTTATATCGTCACCAAACGTTAAGTGTGTAGACCCTGCGTGTTCGAGAACTATGCAGACATGACTGAGACACCTCTACGATCAATAACCAATAGCGGGACCTGGATGCCCATATTGGTTCCCACATATTCTACGAAGATCTTATCAGTCGAACCTTGATGTCAAGGATTCAGCTAATCCCGTATGTAGTTCCCTTTGTCTATCAGTATGTTACTTGCCCGAGTTTCGATCATCGGTATCTCCGTACGTAGTTCAATCTTGTTACCGACAAGTCTCTTTACTCACTACAGGAATCAGCTACTTTGCCGTCTGCCACGGCAGACGGCAAAGGCAAGGATGGCGGACGGCAAAAGGCTCCGGCAAAGTAGGCATCGGTAAAGAGCTTCTTTGCCGTCTGCTTTTTGAAGCGGACGGCAAAGGGGCCTTTGCTATCAGCGGCTGACGGCAAAGAAAGCCAATGGCAATAAATGCGTTGTTAGTCCGTTAGGCGGCTAACGGCAGCCTTTGCCGTCCGCCGCTAACGGCAAAGAGCATCCGGCCTTTGCCGTCCGCCGAATGACGTCAGCTGGACTTCACTGCGGGACAAGCCTTTGCCGTCTGCTGCTGAAAGCAAATGTGGGCATTCTTTGCCGTCTGCCAATGTAGGCAAAGCCTTTGCCGTCCTCCGCTGTAGGCAAACTGACCAAATGGGTCAGTTCCCAGGGAGCATAGGTGGCCGCCGCGTGGCTTCTTTGCCGTCCGCAGCAGACGGCAGAGGAGCCTTTGCCATCAGCGGCTGACGGCAAAGGTGCCTCTTTTTTTCTGTTTTTTTAAATCCAGCAATTTTCAAATCAAATATATGACATATATATATATATATATTTCACAGGGCTATTTAACAGCATACATATGACATATCCAGCACATAAGTTTCATCGTGCATACATATGTAGTTCCATCCATTCATACATAGCAAGTTGCACATACACATTGTTCCATCCATACATATTACAATGCAAAGTTTCATCAAGATAGCAAGTTCCATCATAGCAAGCTAGAAGAATACTAGAGGAGAATGAAAGAAAAAACAAGCGCTCCATCATAGCAAGCTAGCTTCCGTGAAGTGAATGAAATCTGCAAAATGGCAAATAAGAAAGTTAGAAAAAGGTGACTAGAAGAAGAAGTATATGCCATTTATGAGCTAACTTAGGTGAAATGGATCATTTATGAGCTAACTTAGTTAAAATGGATGGTTTATGAGCTAACCTAGGTGAAATAGATCGTTTATGAGCTAACTTAGGTATAATGCATCATTTTAGAGCTAGCCTAGGTAAGATGGGTCATTTTGGAGCTAACCTAGGTGAAATGGATCGTTTTTGAGCTAAATTAGGTGAAATGGATCGTTTATGAGCTAACCTAGGTGAAATAGATCGTTTATGAGCTAACTTAGGTAAAATGCATCATTTTAGAGCTAACCTAGGTGTGATGGGTCATTTTGGAGCTAAACTAGGTAAAATGGATCGTTTGTGAGCTAACCTTGGTGAAATGGATCGTTTATGAGCTAATCTAGGTAAAATGGGTCATTTTAGAGCCAACTTGGGTAAAATGCATCATTTTGGAGCTAACCTAGGTTAGGTCATTTTGGAGCTAACCTAGGTAAAATGGGTCATTTTAGAGCTAACATAGGTAAAATGGATCATTTTGGAGCTAGTCCAGGTAAAATGGGTCATTTTAGAGCTAACTTTGGTAAAATGGATCATTTATGAGCTAACTAAGGTAAAATGGGTCATTTTAGAGCTAACTTAGGTAAAATGGATTGTTTATGAGCTAACTAAGCTAATTATGCCATTTTTGACATAAGTAAGCTAAGTATATGTCATTATTGAGCAAACCTAGTTAACTAACCATATTAGAGCTAACTTAGGTCATTTTGGAGGAAACAAAGCTAAGTATAGATCGTTTTAGAACTAACTTAGGTAAAATGGATGGTTTTGGAGGTCAGTAAGCTTATTAAGACATTTTGGAGGAAAAGAAGCTAACTCTAGGTCATTGTCGTAAGCATATTGGAGGAAATAAGGCTAAGTCTAGGTCTTTATGCATTTCTTAAGAAAAACACTAGAGAAACTTACCATGATCATGGAGGTGTAGGAGCGGGCTGGATCGTGCCGGTAGCTGGAGAAGGATCGTGCGATGCTTGTCTAGAGTTACGCTGCACCAAAGATCATTTCCAATGTCTCGTTAGCATGATGACACTCACCATGGTCCCAAGAGCAATCACTGGCATCGGCCGAGCAGTCTGACCGGTCTTCTCGCACACAGACTGCACATTTGGTTTTGACGACTCAGTCATACTAGTTAGTAATGAGACAAACACTACATGAATGTTTTGGCTAATCTGCAGAAGGAACTTACCACAAGGAGCTCGTACATGGCCCTTGCTTGCATGTCATTCCGTGCCCTCTCCTCGTCCAACATGTTTGTCGTCCTCTCCTCCAACTCCCGTTGCCTCTTCGCCGCCTCCGCCAGAAGTTTCTCCTTTCTATCTCTCTCACTCTGTATAGCAGCCTGCAACACCACTCCTCGTTACCATTTGTAATCATTGATGGAAGCACACACAATGTAATGGAGAAAGATAGCTGAGTACATATAACTAACCTTGATGGCGAGTTGGACTGGCCGTTCACGAGGCCTTATCTCAGGAGCGGAGCTCGACTGGCGCATCTTGATCTCCGGGAGAGTGCTAGGACAACGGATAAGTCCATCTCCAATGGCTATGGAGCCATGGGACCTCCCGCCACCAGATATCATCACCAACTCTGGATCAATGGGACCCTGGCTCGGGTTAAAGTCCTCCCCTTTCCTCGCCTTCCCCTCATCTGTATATTTCACGAGCTTGTCGTGGGAGGAGATGTTGGTGAAGTTGTTTGCACCATCGAGGTCAGGCGGAGAGAATGCCTTGACTTTCTTGAAAGAGGCAGTGTGGGCCATGGCATACAGGTTGTACATCTCTGGCACCTTATCCGCCTTATTGTAGCGTGCTTGAAAGAGAGAAACAAAGTAAATTAGTAATTAAAAGGCTCAAGCTAGGATGATGAATGAATTGCATGAATCATGAAGCAAACCACATACCCAGTTCCGCCCGAACTAATATAAGTTGGAGCTGCCTTGATGGTGTTGCACACCTTCCATTTGGGCATGTTTGTCCTTGGCCGCGTTGTGGATGGCTAGCCATTCTTTTGAGCACCACTCATTGACCAACACCTCCCAACAATCCATCCGATCCGCACACCATCTCGGAGGCGCCTAAGTTAGCAAATAGAAACTTGAGAGATACGGCTATGAATTACTAAATGAAGGAAGTAAGTACAAGGCCTTAAAAATTACCTTCATGTACTGCTCCTTACTCAGGAACTTATCGCGGCACGCCGGCTCGGGCTTCTTGATACCACGCAAGGCGTAGTAGTCTTGAACAACCTGCACCCGAGCCTCGTGCCGTAAGTTCTGTAGTAGGCACTTGCAGACGTTCTCAATAACATTTGCCGCCTCCTCCTTGTATCCCTCCTCACACCTATAGAATGTCTGCAATCAAATGAGACAATATTTATTAGTACAATTAATAACTAGCTAGTTGAAGATTTTTAAATGTGTAAAGTATAAATTACCCAGAACTTTCTGGTCACCATGTGTGCCCTCGTGTCGCACAAGACACCGTCGATAATCGAACCCGGCGGGGCCGGGGCAGCCAAGTAGTGCTCCTAGCTCAATCCAAGCTCTGGAAGCCGACCCTCACCAGGCAACGTGACAAACCCCAGGAAGTTTTGCCGGCAAAGCACTCCAAGGACGGAGTTGGGCCGGCGGACACTATGATGGTGGTCCCAACCCCTACAGCATGACAAGGCCAACACATTAGATATTTGAAGAAACGTGAATGCAGAAGGTACAAAAATATTAAATGCACATACCTCTCCCCATCAGGGAAAATCAACCACCTCTGCTCACGAGTCGCCGGCACGGACGGGAGCCATGTACAACCACGCTGGTAGACGGTGCCCCCCTCCTCCTCAATATCAGTCGGCTCCCCGCCATCATCAGCATGGCCACTCGGCCCCTCAGGCTCATCCGGCCAGGTACCCCATCTAGACGTGTGCTCCTCCGGGGTCTCGTGGGCCGAAGTCCCGTTGACCCGAGGCTCGTGGGCCGAAGGCTCGTGGACCGGAGTCCGTGTAGCCTCCTCCTTGGATGAGTCCACCCTAGCAATCACGTGCTAGGGTGAAACAGCTGGGGGTGGCGGCGAGGAAGGCGCCCTAACAGTCACCCTATCTCCTCTCCGGCGACCACGTGCTCTAACTCCTCTCTTCTTCCCTCCCTTACCTCGTCCCCTGCTGGGCACCGCTGTCGACGAAGAAGGGCCCGGCGGTGTCGCCATACTATCCAGCAACGCTCGGCGGAGAGGTGCGTGTGGAATGGAAGACCTCCCACCACGCACCGACGAAGAAGGGGCCTCGGAGCGCTCCCGACCCGCGCCCACCATCTTTCAACACCTGCCATGACAAAGAGTAAACGAAATTAGTACAACATAAAAAAAATACCGACATGAATAATAATATGTATATCACTTAAGTGTATCATCATCAAGTACAACATAAAAAAATTGAATACCTGACACTACTAATAATCTCGATCACTATCATCAATAAATGCATAATCATCATCATCACTATAATCAATGACGGGCTCATAGGGTTCAGTGGCATCAACATGTGGAAGGCCACCTTGATGTAATCGGTCAAGCATTGACAGGTCATCCGCAGCAGTAACCTCTTCTTGTTCCGGCTCTTCTTGTTCCTCCTCTGCGTTGATGTCGGATTCACTGTCGCTGTCTGCTTCAATGTTTTGGGGTGAAGTATAGCGGTTCTTGAAACGCTTTTTGGAAAGACGTGTCTCTTGGAAGAATTCTCCTTCATATGTGTCTAGGTTAATGTGAGGTTCATAATCCTCTTCCTTTGGGGGAGATAGTCTAGCACGTGGCGACACTTCATAAACGACATCCCAACCTTTCAGATTTGGATTAGTTTGGCAGGCCCACGGTAGATAGAATACTTGGGTCGCCTGTTGAGCCGTAATATAGACATCAGGAACATCTAAATGGGTGTTTTGTTTGATTTCAACTAGCCCTATATGTTCATGAGTCCTTCTAGTCTCCTTCGGATGAAACCAATAACATTTGAAGAGTACGACATTCGGTGGGTTGTCACCATAGAATAGAATTTCATAAATTGCTTCAACTCTCCCATAATACTAGGTACCTCCTTCGCCGATAGCAGATACACAACAATTTGTAGACTTTCGGTCGGCCATAGATAGCTCTTTGCCATAGGTACGAAAGCGATACCCGTTGATGTCGTATTTGTCAAATGAACGGACCTTATAGTCAAAACCATTAGCGACTTGTCTCAATTCGGCGTCCATAGACTCTGAATTAGCCGACAAGTTTAATACGAAAGGATTGTTGCATTAGGCAGAAATTAGCGAATGAAATGAAATGGTCTAATAGAAATTACCATTTGTTTGAACCAAGAGATGAAACCGGGATAGCCGCCTCCTTGCTTTGCGAGAAGCTCATACTCTTCGACGGAACCCTTTTGGATCACCGCTCCATACGAGAATATGGCGACGTATCAACTGTGTGAAATATCCTGGAATAAGAGCAGTTCAAAGGAAATAGAAGTTGCGAAACAATGTACCGAGAACTTACTCGATGTACGGCCGCACTTCTGTCAGGTTGTTGAAGATATACAACGTAATGGTCCGCCATTCTTCGTTATCCAAAGATACTGGTTTCGAACCACTGGCTGGTGCGAGATTCCCTTTGAATAGGCTGAGGTTGGATCCACCCTTTTGAGGTTCGTCAGCATTGTACCGAGGCTTCGGATTATGCAAATGACGATTTTTTGCTTCGTAGTGTGCTGTCACGAAGTTTGCCGCCTCCTCAGTGATGAATGCCTCAGCCATCGATGCTTCAATTCTGTGTTTATTTTTACATTATTCTCGAAGCGTCTTCTGCATGCTCTCAGTTGGGTAGCACCAACGATTTTGCACGGCCCCCCCCCAATCTTGCCTCGGTCGGGAGATGCAAAATCAAATGCTGCATTGGATTAAAGGAGCCCGGTGGAAAGATCTTCTCTAACTTGCAGATCAACTCCGGCGCCAACTCTTCCATTTCTTCTAGCACGCCAGGCGATAGTTCTTTCGCACAAAGAACACGGAAGAAATAGCTGAGTTCTGCCAGTACTAGCCATTCATCCTCAGGGATGAAGCCACGCAACATCACCGGCGTTACCCACTCAATCCATATGTGCCAATCATGACTCTTGAGACCAAATATCTTCAATTTATCAAGACTCGCTCCCCTCTTTAGATTCGCTGCATACCCATCGGGGAACATCAACTGCATTTTCACCCACAAGATAATTTCCCTCATAGCTGGCCTTCCAAGATTAAACCATGCCTTTGGCATCGTCCAGTTCTGCTTTCCTTTTGGTTCTTTCATGTTTTGTAACGGCCTATCACATAGCGCCTCCAGATCGACTCTAGCCTTAGTATTATCCTTTGACTTCCCATCTGTGACGAACAATGTACCAAAAAGTGCCTCGGCGATATTCTTCTCAGTGTGAATCACGTCGATGTTGTGTGGGCAAAGGAGGTCTTTGAAGTAAGGCAGATCCCATAAGCATGTCTTGTGAGTCCAGGCATGCTTAGAATTATACCCCTTGAAGTACCCTGGACGCTCTGGATTTGGCTCGAGAGCGTTTAACTGATCCAGGGTCTGTTGGCCTATCAACGCAGGTGGTGCAGAGTTTTTGACAACTCTACCTCTAATGAAGTTCTTCTTGTCTTTCCTGAACTTATGGCGAGGATCCAGGAACTGTCTATTCATGTCGAAGCAAGAAAACTTGCGACCGGCCTGAAGCCAATGAAACTCAAGAGCTCCCTTGCATGTGGGGCACGGGAACCTTCCATGCACACACCAGCCAACGAATAGCGCATACGCTGGCAAGTCATGCGTTGAGTACATGTACCAGACACGCATTATGAAGTTCCGTTTGCTATAGGCGTCGTATGTCTTGAACCCATTATCCCAGGCTTCTTGCAATTCGTCCTTAAGTGGTTGCATGTACACATTCATATTTTTCCCCGGATAGTTGGGCCCTAGAATTATCAACGTCAGGAAAATGTTCTTTCTTTGCATAATCTGTCCGGGGGGGGGGGAGATTGAGTGGAAATACAAATACAGGCCAACAACTGTATTGGGCTGCCGTCAGACGAAACACACTGAACCCATCCGTGCTGATGCCGACTCGAGGATGCCTCGGATCTGCCGCTTTGTCAGCATGTAATTCATCAAACTTTTTCCACGCAACACCATCCGATGTGTGTATGATCATCAGATTCCCATCTGCATCTAGTTCGGTTCTTTTGCCCATTTGTGCCATGTCATCTGTCTGGCCGTCTCTTCGACCATGAGAAGACATTGAAGTCTTGGTACGATTGGCATATACCGAAGAACACTAACGGGGATTTTGGTCTGTGTCTTCTCACCCATACCGTTGTCTACCACAACATACCTGGAAGACTTGCAAATGGTACAATAGTTCAAGTCCGCATAGTCAAGCCTAAATAAGACACATCCTTTCTCACAGGCATGTATCTTCTCATAGGGCATCTTCAGTGCACGGAGGACTTTGTCTGACTGGTACAGGTTTGCAGGCATTACATGGCCTTTGGGTAGAAAGCGTCCAAATACTGTCATCATTGCGTCGTAGCATTCTCTGCCCAAGTTGAACTGAGCCTTCAGAGCCATTACTTGTGAGATGGAATCCAACTGACAAAGCTCAGTGTGCTCGTGGAGCGGACGTTTTGAAGACTCCAACATTTCATTGAAGGCCTTTGCAGATTCCTCCATCTCCTCGTCCGAATCCCGAGCATCATCGAAGTCTTGCACCATGTTTTCCATCCCAGTACCATGCTCGTCGGTGCGACGACGATCCACCTCAGCTCGGTCACGTTGGGCAGACCCACCATGATATGTCCACACCGTATAATCGGGCGTAAAACCATTCTTCTGCAGGTGTTTGCCCATTTCAGCCTCTGTCCTCTTTTCTCAATTGCCGCACCGTAAACAGGGGCACCAGGTTTTCCTCTGGCCATTTGCAAATGCGGCTTGCACAAACCCCTTGGTTTTTATGAACCATTCAGTGCTCCATTTGTTCTGACCAGTGTGACCGGTGTACATCCACGCACAATCACTCATCTTGACTTTCAGAGCTACTGGACACACAACAAATATATATATATATATATATATATATATATATATATATAATTCACCATGTATATATTCATCAGTTGATCTACTTTGTCAATTTTATTATGTCCATGCAACCTACACTGTAATAGGTAATGATAGGTCCTAATCCCACCCGAGTATGTGTAGATTGGGTTCCTTTTACCATGCTATGCTCCGGATCCGACGCAAAATTTCGGCAGCACCTCCCCGCTGTTCTCCTGATACACGTCTCTGCAATAAACAGAGAGGATGTGTACCCGGAGAACAACAGGGGAGGCACTGACGAAATTTATGCGTCGGATCCAGAGCAAAGCATATGGGAAAACGAACCCAATCTACACATACTCGGGCTGTCCATGGATAGCGTTGGACAATTCGAAAGAATCACGGTTATAAATATGCAAATGCATGCATATTTATAACTATAACGCTTTCGAACGGGAGAAACATATTGGTTACGCATACTGATGATTCAAGACAGATATATAGCTAGCTATCAAGTTTCATCGGCACGAACACCGGAACAGAGCAAATAATTAAGGGGGGAGGAGGACATGTCATTTGTGCTCACCCACGAACGAAGGGGCAGAGCTCGTCAAACGCACGGGGAGGTCGTCGAACACCAAACCTCGCAGCGATGAAACAACTGCACATTTAAATCTACCCGATCAACACAATTATACATGATGTTTTTCATAACAAAATCGAAAAATATATGACCTAACTCATACTTCACAAATATATGACCCCGTCAGCCTCTGGAAGGCCAAAGAGCACCTTTTCGGGAGGGGTCGGGGTGTCGTGTCGGTGTCGGGGTGCCGTGTCGGGGTCGGGGTGCTGTTTCGAGGTCGGGGTGTCGTGTCGGGGTCGATCGGGTTT
>NC_057805.1:161930484-162040127 GCF_018294505.1 Triticum aestivum
TCTGGTCGTGGAGAGAAACAGAGAGGAAAGCGGGTGGGGGGCTCGGCCGTTAGTTAGGTTAGTGAAGTTAGGTCTTTGTCGTCCGCTATTTTTCTCTCTTTGCTGTCCGCTAGCGGACGGCAAAGAGGGGGAGCCGTTAAGTTTTATCTAATCAGCTCGTAAGTGGGGCCACCTATCTCTTTGCCGTCAGCTACCAGACGGCAAAGAACTGGCTGATGGCAAAATCCTTCTTTCCCATCAGCCAGTTCTTTGCCGTCCATTTTTTGTAAGCGAACGGCAAAGAACTGGCAGACGACAAATAAGCTAATTCCAGTAGTGACTCGTTCCTTAGTACAAGATCTCGTGGCTAACAAATTAGTCACATTACTTGCAAGCTCATTGTGATACTGTATTCCCGAGTGGGCCCTGGGATACCTCTCCGTCATACGGAGTGAAAAATCCCAGTCTTGATCGATGCCAACTCAACAGACACCCTCGATGATACCTGTAGAGCACCTTTATAGTCACCCATTTATGTTGTGACGTTTGGTAACACAAGGTACTCCTCCGGTGTCAGCGAGTTGCATGATCTCATGGTCATCGGTATATATATTTGACATGCAGAAAACGATAGCAATAAACTTGACACGATCATATGCTAGGTTCATAGTTTGGGTCTTGTCCATCACATCATTCTCCTAATGATGTGATCCCGTCATCAAATGACAACTCATGTCTATGACTAGGAAACCATAGCTATCTTTGATCAACGAGCTAGTACGGTAGAGGCTTACTAGGTACACGTTGTTGTCTATGTATCCACACATGTATATGAGTTTCCAATCAATACAATTCTAGCATGGATAATAAACGATTATCATGAACAAGGAAATATGATAAACCAATTTATTATTGCCTCTAGGGCATATTTCCAACAGTCTCCCACTTGCACTAGCGTCAATAATCTAGTTCATATCGCCATGTGACTAACACCCAAAGATTTTACTAGAGTCAATAATCTAGTTCACATCACCATGTGATTAACACTCAATGAGTTCTAGGGTTTGATCATGTTATGCTTGTGAGAGAGGTTTTAGTCAACGGGTCTGGAACATTCAGATCCGCATGTACTTCGCAAATCTCTATGCCATATTGTAGATGCTGCTACCACGCTCCACTTGGAGCTATTCCAAATGGTTGCTCCACTATACGTATCCGGTTTGCTACTCAGAGTCATCTGGATAGGTGTTAAAGCTCGCATCGACGTAACCCTTTAGGCTGAACTCTTTATCACCTCCATAACCGAGAAACATTTCCTTATTCCTCCAAGGATAATTTTGACCGCTGTCTAGTGATCCACTCTTGGATCACTCTTGTACCCCCTTGCCAGACATGTGGCAAGGCACACATCAGGTGCGGTACACAGCATGGCATACCGTATAGAGCCTATGACTGAGGCATAGGGGAGGACCTCCGTCCTTTCTCTTCTGCCATAGTCGAGCTTTGAGTCTGACTCAACTTCACACCTTACCACTCAACTCCTTCTTCGATTGATCCATTTTGAACTCCTTCGAAATCATGTCAAGGTATGTGCTCTGTGAAAGTCATATCGGGTGTCTTAATCTATTTCTATAGATCTTTATGCCCAATATGTGTTAACCCACAAGTATAGGGGATCGCAACAGTTTTCGAGGGTAGAGTATTCAACCCAAATTTATTGATTCGACACAAGGGGAGCCAAAGAATATTATCAAGTATTAGCAGTTGAGTTCTCAATTCAACCACACCTGGATAACTTAATATCTGCAGCATAGTATTTAGTAGCAAAGTAATATGATAGTAGTGGTAACGGTAACAAAAGTAACGGGAGCAAAAGTAATATTTTTGGTGTTTTGTAGTGATTGTATCAGCAGCAACGGAAAAGTAAATAAGCGAAGAACAATATGTGAAAAGCTCGTAGGCATTGGATCGGTGATGGAGAATTATACCGGATGCGGTTCATCATATAACAATCATAACCTAGGGTGACAAAGAACTAGCTCCAATTCATCAATGTAATGTAGGCATGTATTCCGAATATAGTCATACGTGCTCATGGAAAAGAACTTGCATGGCATCTTTTGTCCTACCCTCCCGTGGCAGCGGGGTCCTAGCGGAAACTAAGGGATATTAAGGCCTCCTTTTAATAGAGTACCGGAACAAAGCATTAGCACATAGTGAATACATGAACTCCTCAAACTATGGTCATCATCGGGAGTGGTCCCGATTATTGTCACTTCGGGGTTGCCGGATCATAACACATAGTAGGTGACTATAGACTTACAAGATAGGATCAAGAACACACATATATTCATGAAAACATAATAGGTTCAGATCTCAAAATCATGGCACTCGGGCCCTAGTGACAAGCATTAAGCATAGCAAAGTCATAGCAACATCAATCTCAGAACATAGTGGATACTAGGGATCAAACCCTAACAAAACTAACTCGATTACATGATAGATCTCATCCAACCCATCACCGTCCAGCAAGCCTACGATGGAATTACTCACGCACGGTGGTGAGCATCACGAAATTGGTGATGGAGGATGGTTGATGATGACGACGGCGACGAATCCCCCTCTTCGGAGCCCCGAACGGACTCCAGATCAGCCCTCCCGAGAGGTTTTAGGGCTTGGCGGTGGCTCCGTATCGTAAAACGCGATGGATTCTTCTCTCTGGTTTTTTCTCCCCGAAAGCAAATATATAGAGTTGGAGTTGAGGTCGGAGGAGCTCCAGGGGGCCCACGAGGTAGGGGGGCGCACCCTAGGGGGGAGGGCGCCCCCCCCACCCTCGTGGACAGGGTGTGGGCCCCCTGGTATTCATCTTTTGCAAGGATTGTTTATTATTTCCAAATAGACGTTTCGTGGAGTTTCAGGTCATTCCGAGAACTTTTGTTTCTGCACATAAATAACACCATGGAAAGTCTGCTGAAAACAGCGTCAGTCCAGGTTAGTTCCATTCAAATCATGCAAGTTAGAGTCCAAAACAAGAGCAAAAGTGTTTGGAAAAGTAGATATGACGGAGATGTATCAACTCCCCCAAGCTTAAACCTTTGCTTGTCCTCAAGCAATTCAGTTGATAAACTGAAAGTGATAAAGAAAAACTTTTACAAACTCTGTTTGCTCTTGTTGTTGTAAATATCTAAAGCCAGCATTCAAGTTTTCAGCAAAGATTATGACTAACCACATTTGCAATAACTCTTAGGTCTCATGTTTACTCATATCAATAGCATAATCAACTAGCGAGTCATAATAATAAATCTTGGATGACAACACTTTCTCAAAACAATCATGATATGATATAACAAGATGGTACCTCGCTAGCCCTTTCTGAGACCGCAAAACATAAATGCAGTGCACCTTTAAAGATCAAGGACTGACTAGACATTGTAATTCATGGTAAAAGAGATCCAGTCATAGTCATACCCAATATAAATTAATAGTAATGGATGCAAATGACAGTTGTGCTCTCCAGCCAGTGCTTTTTAATAAGAGGGTGATGACTCAACATAAAAGTAAATAGATAGGCCCTTCGCCGAGGGAAGTAGGGATTTGTAGAAGTGCCAGACCTCGGTTTTGAAATAGAGATAAATAATATTTTGAGCGGCATACTTTCATTGTCAACATAGAAACCAAGATATGGCGATATCTTCCATGCTACACACACTATAGGTGGTTCCCAAACACAATGGTAAAGTTTATACTCCCCCTCCACCAACAAGCATCAATCCATGACTTGCTCGAAACAACGAGTGTCTCCAACTAGCAACAGTCCCAGGGGGAGTTTTGTTTGCAATTATTTCGATTTAGTTTGCATAAAGCATGGGACTGGGCATCCCGGTGACCAGCCATTTTCTTGTGAGTGAGGAGCGGAGTCTACTCCTCTTGAGAATAACCCACCTAACATGAAAGATAAAGGCAGCCCTAGTTGATACATGAGCTATTCGAGCATACAAAACAGAATGTTTATTTGAAGGTTTAGAGTTTGGCACATACAAATTTACTTGGAACGGCAGGTAGATACCGCATATAGGAAGGTATAGTGGACTCATATGGAATAACTTTGGGGTTTAAGGGATTGGATGCACAAGCAGTATTCCCGCTTAGTACCAGTGAAGGCTAGCAAAAGACTGGGAAGCGACCAACTAGAGAGCGTCAACAGTCATGAACATGCATTAAAATTAATAAACATTGGATGCAAGCATGAGTAGGATATAATCCACCATGAACATAAATATCGTGAAGGCTATGTTGATTTTGTTTCAACTACATGTGTGAACATGTGCCAAGTCAAGTCACTTAAATCATTCAAAGGAGGATACCACCCCATCATACCACATCACAACCATTTTAATAGCATGTTGGCACGCAAGGTAAACCATTATAACTCATAGCTAATCAAGCATGGCACGAGCAACTATGATCTCTAATTGTCATTGCAAACATGTTTATTCATAATAGGCTGAATCAGGAATGATGAACTAATCATATTTACGAAAACAAGAGAGGTCGAGTTCATACCAGCTTTTCTCATCTCAGTCAGTCCATCATATATCTTCATAATTGCCTTTCACTTGGACGACCGAACGATGTGAATAATAATAAGAGTGCACATGCATTGGACTAAGCTGGAATCTGCGAGCATTCAATAAACAGGAGAAGACAAGGCAATATGGGCTTTTGGTTAAATCAAAAATAATGCATATAAGAGACACTTCAACAATTTAATCATGGTCTTCTCCTATCGACCCCAAAGAAAAGAAAAGAAAAAAAACTATTTACACGGGAAAGCTCCCAACAAGGAAAAGAAGAACGGGGAATCTTTTTGGGTTTTCTTTTAGTTACTACTACGGCAAGAAAAGTAAACTAACTAGAAGCTATTACTAATTTTTTTTGGTTTTTCTTAAGGTTTAACAAACACACAAGAAGAAAGGAAGAAAAAGAAAATAAACTAGCATGGATATTACAGTGAAAAAGTATGAGCACCGACATCTAGCAATGAGTGTGCGTAAACATAAATGTAATGTCGGTGGGAAATACGTACTCCCCCAAGCTTAGGCTTTTGGCCTAAGTTAGTTCATTGCCACGGATGGCCTGGCAGATACCCGTAGGTGTAGCTGGGGTCGTACTGCGATGCAGCGGTTATCGCCTCCTGAGCTGCAGCGTGGCGGCGAGCTGCCTCCGCCCTCCTCTCGTACTCATCTGCCTCCTCTCTGGTCATAAAATGTCTTCCTTTTGCCTAATAATCAAAGAAGGCAGGAGCAGGAAGAGTAATACAGAAAGCATGACGTGTGTCAAAGATTAAGCGATATCGGAGAGGTGATTCATTCCTCTCGACAAACTGGTGATAGACCATAGAATTTTAGTCTAAATAAGTAGGAGGCAACTCAATGTCATCCTTACGAACGTCCACACCAAGAAAATCAGCTAAGCAGGTTGCATAAATTCCACCAAAGAAATCTCCATTAAATCTATTATTATGCAACCTACGTGCAACAATGGCTCCCAAATTATAAGATTTGTCTCCTAACACAGCACTCCTAAGAATACTGAGGTCAGGCACACACATATGACATGCTTCATCTTTACCATTTATGCACCTACCTATGAAGAGAGCCAAATAATGTATAGCAGGAAAATGAATGCTCCCTATGGTAGCTTGTGCTATATCTCTAGATTCCCCCATGGTTATACCAGCAAGAAAGTTTCTAAATTCAGATTTACGGGGTTCACTAACACTACCCCATTGTGGAAGTTTGCAAGCAGAAGTAAAATCCTCTAAGTCCATGGTATAAGATTTTTCGTAAAGATCAAACAGGACAGTTGGAGAATTACATGAAGATGAAAATTCAAACCTCCTCACAAATGCACTAGTGAGATGATGGTATTGGCTGCACTTCTCTGCCTCAAAGCTCACAAGATCAGCGTTACACAAATATGCGTTAAATTCTTCCTTGATTCCCGCTCGACCCATAAAATTTTCTGAAGGCCATTCGCAGGGCCGCACAGGAGCGTCCCTTGGTGGCTCCTCATCAGCATCACGCATTGCAAGCCTGGGTCCTTGCTTCCTTGAAGAACCACCTTGGAACACTGTCCTAAGCATATTTCTTCCTTTGAAAAATTTCTGAAATTTTTAGTAACGTCAAATGAAAGTGAACCAAACTCCACAAAATATATAGCAACTACTCCTACAAGTGCCTAGAGCCTATATCAAGCATTAGAACTACTTGGAACCATATAAATTTGACATGCAAGCTCAAGAACATGGTCACCTAGGCAGCACAAATTTGCAATGAATAAAGCACTAGAACAAAAACTAATTAGACCAATGGAGGAGTCACATACCAAGGAACAGTCCCCCCAAGCAGTTTTGTGAGAGGTGCTTTGAACAAGGAGATCGAAAATCATAGCAAAATGAGCTAGAACTCGTGCTTGAGCTGGATATTGGTGTTTGTGGGAGGAAGAAGGAGTGTATGGGTGCAGGAATAAGTGGAGGACGGCCACCATGGGCCCACGATGCAGGGGGCGCGCCCTGGGGGGTAGGGCGCGCCCTCCACCCTCGTGGCCAGGTGCTTGCCCCTCCTACTGTGTTCTCAGTGCCAGATATTCTAAAAAATTCTAGAAAAAATCATATTCCATTTTCAGGGCATTTGGAGAACTTTTATTTTCGAGGTATTTTTATATTGCACGGATAACTCAGAAAACAGACATGAAAATGCTATTTTTACTTTATTTCAACTAAATAACAGGAAGTAGAAGGAAGGTACCGAAGGTTGTACCTTCTAGTTTCATCCATCTCATGCTCATCAAAAGGAATCCACTAACAAGGTTGATCAAGTCTTGTTAACAAACTCATTCCGACTAACATGGAACCGGAGAAATTTCGAATAACACTATGTTACCTCAACGGGGATATGCACATCCCCAATAATAAGAATATCATATTTCTTCTTGACAGTAGGAAGAGGAAATTCAAAACCTCCAAATATAATTGATGGAATTTTTCCAATAGAGTTGATACTATGAACTTGAGGTTGTTTCCTCGGAAAGTGTACCATATGCTCATTACCATTAACATGAAAAGTGACATTGCCTTTGTTGCAATCAATAACAGCCCCTGCAGTATTCAAAAAAGGTCTTCCAAGAATAATAGACATACTATCATCCTCGGGGATATCAAGAATAACAATGTCCGTTAAAATAGTAACGTTTGCAACCACAACAGGCACATCCTCACAAATACCGACAGGTATAGCAGTTGATTTATCAGCCATTTGCAAAGATATTTCAGTAGGTGTCAACTTATTCAAATCAAGTCTACGATATAAAGAGAGAGGCATAACACTAACACCGGCTCCAAGATCACATAAAGCAGTTTTAACATAGTTTCTTTTAATGGAGCATGGTATAGTGGGTACTCCTGTATCTCCTAGTTTCTTAGGTATTCCACCCTTAAAATTATAATTAGCAAGCATGGTGGAAATCTCAGCTTCAGGGATCTTTCTCTTATTTGTAACAATATCTTTCATATACTTAGCATAAGGATTCATTTTGAGCATATCAGTTAATCGCATACGCAAAAAGATAGGTCTAATCATTTCAGCAAAGCGCTCAAAATCCTCATCATCCTTTTTCTTGGATGGTTTGGGAGGAAAAGGCATGGGTTTTTGAACCCAAGGTTCCCTTTCTTTACCATGTTTCCTAGCAACAAAGTCTCTCTTATCATAACGTTGATTCTTTGATTGTGGGTTATCAAGATCAACAACAGGTTCAATTTCTACATCATTATCATTAGTAGGTTGAGCATCATCATGAACATCATCATTAACATTTTCACTATGTTCATGTTCATTACCAGATTCTGTTTCAGCATCAGAAATAGATATATCATTTGGATTCTCTGTTTCAGCAATAGGTTCACTAGAAGCATGCAAAGTTGAAAGTGTGTTATATCGACTAGAGGGGGGGGGTGAATAGGCAATTTTTATGAATTCTTCACTGAGGAATTTGCCGGTGAGGAAATTCCTTAGCGAAGAACTACTTACAGCGGAATAAGTACTCAAAAGTAAAAACATAACAGAACACAAGCATGGTCATCATGATGAAATGAAAACAAGCACAGAGTACAGAAAGCGTAAACACATGATAGCACATGATGAAGAGAAACAGACTGAAGAAATTGAACTGAGGAAATTGAGAAAGTCTTCAGTCAAAGTCTTCAAACACACATATGACAAGCACACAACACAGTAACGAGGAACTGAAAGAGTTGAGGAAATAGAACCAGTAAGCTTGGTGAAGACAATGATTTGGTAGACCAGTTCCAACTGCTGTCTCAGTTGTACATCTGGTTGGAGCGGCTAGGTATTTAAGCCTGAGGACACACAGTCCCGGACACACAGTCCTCACCATGATCTCCTTGAGCTAACGTCACACAGACCTCGCCCAATCACTCGTGGTAAGTATTTAGGTTACTTCCAAACCATCACAGACTCGGTCACTCGGGTATCCACAATTTCCTCTTGGATGCTCTAGACCATGATGCCTAACTGTCTGGAGGATGCACAGTCCTCGTAGGTAAAAAGTGTCGGCTCCACATAGGAACAATCTCTTCAGTGATGCTCAATCACTTGGGGTTTGTAGGTGTTTGGGTTTGGGTTTTCCTCACTTGATGATTTTCGCTCAAAGTCCTCGGAGGATGGGATGCTCTCAAATGAAAAGTGTCAATTTCTCTCAGAGCAGCCAACCAGCTAGTGGTTGTAGGGGGCGGCTATTTATAGCCTAGGGAGCAGCCCGCCATGATAAGACATAAATGCCCTTCAATGATATGACTGTTAGGTGGGTAGATATTTTGGGACAGCTGGCGCATAGCACATAAACGGTCGGAAATTTGAGTATCAAATTCCTTAGGGCTGTCATGTTCCTCACTGTGTAGGTAATCCGCACTGGCGAATTCCTAACTCCTTAGTCAGAACAAATTCCTCAGAGACTAGAAGAACTCCGTCTCTGTCACTGAAGAATATGACTAAACTGTATGAGATTTCCAATGGCTTCACTCGAAGGGATTGGTAGGTGTAGGATTTTGAGTTGAGCATCACATGGAAATTTTCCCTTAGTATTTCCTCGACCCCCTTTAACAGTACGGTGTTTCCTATGACTCAAGAAAGAGAAAATGAAACTACGAAAACAAAAGTCTTCACGCTTCATGTTCCTCAAATGAATACCAAGTCTTCAAGGTCACACCAATTTCTTCACTTTCAAAGTCTTCAGAAATCCAAAGTCTTCAGTCGAAGAACTTCATTTTTAGGGGTCGACTTTCGCTGTAAATATCATACTCCTCATAGACTTATAGACCTGTGTACACTTAAAAACACATTAGTCCCTTAACCTATAAGTCTTCAATACACCAAAATCACTAAGGGGTACTAGATGCACTTACAATCTCCCCTTTTTGGTGATTGATGACAATATAGGTTAAGTTTTAAATGGGGATAAACATATGAAGTGTAACTACTGATATTGAGGAATTTGATTACAAGATATAGAAGAACTCCCCCTGAAGATGTGCATAGTGAGGAATTTGCTTTTGAAGCAATGCACACTTGAAGAGTAAAATCATGGAGATCTCCCCCTATATCTTGTAATTCATACACGCATTTGACATAATATATGAAGAATTTGAAATGCATGATGAAATATGGTGACCGATGTAATTCAGCATGCGTGCAATAACATTAACGAGGATTAAGCATGCAGAAGAAACAACAAAAGTATCAGGCCACCATAGAGTTTAAGTTTACAACTCGATCCAACAAAGTCATTAGAAGAACGAGAGTTGTAACTTAGAAAAAAATGCCCATATAGATAGACCCGCTTGAAGACTAACTCAAATTTCTCCCCCTTTGTCATCGAATGACCAAAAGGTTCGAAAATGAGGACTAACGCCCCTGAAGAATATCAAGTTGATGAAGGAGCGTCAGCGTTGTTGGGGTCGTTTGTTGTAGTAGGGCCTGCCGCAGTGTCGTCCAAGTCTTCATGTTCATCGGTGTCACGCGATGAAGAATAGGAGCTGGCCACCAAGGATGGAACCTTGAACTTCTTGTATTTCTTCGGTGGAGGTGCAGACCAGTCAAAGTCCTCCTTGAGACCCATTTTCTTCAGATCTTCTGCGCTATAAATGTGCGACAGAACAGCCCAGGTGCAGTTTAGGGTTTCATGAAGGAGGTAATGGTTTTTCTTCACTTCATTGTGGGTAGCAGTCATGTTGTGAAGAATTGAACCAAACTGACGCTTGACCCATTTGTGATTGCGATCAACCTTCTGGTGAAGACTGAGGAGAAGCTCACGGTCAGTCATCACCTTGGGAGCTGTGCGTTGAGGATTTTTCTTGGGTGCGTTGGCGGCAGAGTCATGGGTGGCAGAGTCATCATTGGTGGAGTAGGATACAGCCTTGTGAAATTGACCATCCAATGGACGAATGCCTTCATCAATAACAGCAGTAGCCTTGCCCTTGTCATCAGCTGAGGAAAATGTCCATTTGAGGACTTCAATCGGGGGCAAGTAGCTGCAATGGTTGAGTGTATCAGCTTTGTAGTTGAGTGAAGACCTTGTTCTGATGAATCTCATAATCCACGGAGCATAAGGCTTCAACTCAAAAGGTGACATTGCGACATTGGCCAGAGTCCTCATGAGGAAATCATGGAAGTTGACGGGAAAGCCATGAATGATATTGAAAAGCAGATTCTTCATGATGCCAACGACTTCTTCATCATTCGAGTCGTGGCCCTTGATAGGACTCAATGTCTTCGTCAGAATGCGATAGACAGTCCGAGGCACATATAACAATTCCTTCACAAGGAATTTTGTTCTTGGGGCCTGACTTGGCTTCAATGGATTCATCAGCACTTGCATATAGTGATCTGTAAGCTCAGGTTCATTGTAGACGCAACAAGCAGCTTCAAGGGGAGGACTGAGAGGCAAAGCCCGAAGCAATTCAGTAGCTGGTGCCTTGTAGTGAGTATTTTCAGACATCCAGTCCAGCACCCATGAATTCACATCTTCAGAGTCTCCGGTGATCTGCAGAGTTGCATAAAATTGAAGAATGAGCTCTTCATTCCAATCACATATATCAGTGCAGAAATTTAACAGTCCAGCATCGTAAAGAACACTGAGGACTGGCCCGAAGCACGGCAGAGATTCCATATCCACGTGAGGAATGTGCTCATGATCGAAGACTTTGTCTCTGTTGAACATCACTGAGGAATAAAAATTTGCCTGGCTGGCAGTCCAGAAACGCCTCTTCCTAATGCGAGCAGAGTCATAGGGGTTGTAATCAGTGAACAATACGTGCTCGCCGAAGAAATCATTAGCCTTGAATTTTTGCTTCCTTGAGAATGGATCCTTTGGCTTGGGCAGAGGAGTGTCAGTCAGTTGCATGACAACCTCAGGAATCGCAATCTCAGGTTCTTCAGGTTGAGGAATTTCTGGTTCCTCTTCAGTGGCAGCCTGGGTCTTCAATTGTTCATTTTCATTTTCTTCATCAGATCCCATTTGAACTATAGTTGTTGGGGACTGAGGAATTTGTTCCAATGGTGTGAAGAGTGGAGAGTTGGGGGCTGACTTTCCCAAAAGTCATCATTCATCACTGGTGTGGTACAACCAATGTCCACATCTTCATCTTCCATTTCTTCAACGCCGGCCTCTTCAGCAGTAAACTGAGGCATAGGCGAGGAAACTGTGGGGGTTGAAGGGATTTTATCCACTTCAATTTCTTCATCCATCTGCTCTGACGAAGCAGCAGAAGGAGTTTCTTCATCAGATCCGCTAGGGATCACATATTCTTCATCAAAAGGGACGATTTCCTTTGATGGCACGGAGGAAACAGGAACAACATCAATTGGATTAGCAAATGAGCTTGTCAATTTCTTCATCTTCTTCGGTGCTGAAGAATCTGAAGGAGCTGATGCTTTCCTTTTCTTCACTGCAGCATGCTCTGCAGCCTTGGTATTCTTCACATCTGATGCAGATGGAAGAATTGGAGTTGGGGTAGGCGCAGGAGGAGCAGAGGAATGTGGTTGATTTTCTTGAGGCACAACTGATGCAGTTGCCCTGACTTCTTCATTTTCTTCAGGCGCACCACTAGTGGATGCCCTGGCAATTTCATCAGCGGCTGGAATGCAGTCATCAGCCCTGGAACTCACATTTTCTTCAGCAGCCTAAAAATCATCAGCGGTGCTGGCATGTTCTTCAGTTGGCTGAGCAGATGCTTCAGCCTGAGGAATTTCTTGTTGCGATGGGGCTGCAACATTGGAGGCGAACATCTTAGTCAGTTTAACAAACCTGACCTTTTGCTCCTTTCCAATCAGCATAGTAAGCATTGAAGTCATCGCTGAGGACTTGATTTCAGACTGGATCTTCACAAATTCGTCAGTTGTCATAGAGACAACGTTGTTCTTCAGGAATTTCTCCTTCCTGTACTGCGCTTTCTTGAGCTGCCTGGCCTTCTCAAATTTCCATTTCTCTTCTTGGATGAAGGCAGTCAGCATATGACTTTGGCCAGGAGTCAGCTTGAAGTCAGGCATAGGAGTGTTTGGGTCCGTGTGCCAGAGATCAATGTAATCGAGGATCAACTTTGGATCCAAACGTAGAGGCACATTTGTGCCCTTGGCTCTAGCGGCCCTGACTTGGCTATCTCTGATGATTTCAGCAAGTTCTTCATCATCAGCTTCATCTTCTTCAGACGGCACTTGGAAGGCGACCTGCTTCTTGTGAGGACTTGGCCGAGAGCCTCGTCCAGCAGTGGTCTTTGTCTTCATCATAGAGGGTCCTGTTGAAGAATTTGGTGCAGCTGAGGAACTAGCTGAAGCTCCTGAGGCAATAGAGATGCCTGTAGTCCTTTGGCACGTGGCAAGATGCACAGGTGCTGAGGATTTGGTCGGAGCAACTGAGGACTTTGGAGGAGCAGGAGCAGCGCGAGGAATTGGCCGTGAGCTCCCAAGTGACTCAAAGAATAGAGCTATGCTCCCCGGCAACGGTGCCAGAAGATAGTCTTGATAACCAACAAGTATAGGGGATTGCAACAGTTTTCGAGGGTAGAGTATTCAACCCAAATTTATTGATTCGACACAAGGGGAGCCAAAGAATATTCTCAAGTATTAGAAGTTGAGTTGTCAATTCAACCACACCTGGATAACTTAATATCTGCAGCAAAGTATTTAGTAGCAAAGTAATATGATAGTAGTGGTAACGGTAACAAAAGTAACGGGAGCAAAAGTAATATTTTTGGTGTTTTGTAGTGATTGTATCAGCAGCAACGGAAAAGTAAATAAGCGAAGAACAATATGTGAAAAGCTCGTAGGCATTGGATCGGTGATGGAGAATTATGCTGGATGCGGTTCATCATGTAACAATCATAACCTAGGGTGACACAGAACTAGCTCCAATTCATCAATGTAATGTAGGCATGTATTCCGAATATAGTCATACGTGCTTATGGAAAAGAACTTGCATGACATCTTTTGTCCTACCCTCCCGTGGCAGCGGGGTCCTAGCGGAAACTAAGGGATATTAAGGCCTCCTTTTAATAGAGTACCGGAACAAAGCATTAGCACATAGTGAATACATGAACTCCTCAAACTATGGTCATCACCGGGAGTGGTCCAGATTATTGTCAGTTCGCGGTAGCCGGATCATAACACTATAGACTTGCAAGATAGGATCAAGAACACACATATATTCATGAAAACATAATAGGTTCAGATCTGAAATCATGGCACTCGGGCCCTAGTGACAAGCATTAAGCATAGCAAAGTCATAGCAACATCAATCTCAGAACATAGTGGATACTAGGGATCAAACCCTAACAAAACTAACTCGATTACATGATAGATCTCATCCAACCCATCACCGTCCAACAAGCCTATGATGGAATTACTCACGCACGGCGGTGAGCATCATGAAATCGGTGATGGAGGATGGTTGATGATGACGACGGCGACGAATCCCCCTCTCCGGAGCCCCGAACGGACTCGAGATCAGCCCTCCCAAGAGGTTTTAGGGCTTGGCGGCGGCTCCGTATCGTAAAACGCGATGAATTCTTCTCTCTGATTTTTTTCTCCCCGAAAGGAAATATATAGAGTTAGAGTTGAGGTCGGAGGAGCTCCAGGGGGCCCACGAGGTAGGGGGCGCGCCCTAGGGGGGAGGGCGCGCCCCCCACGCTCGTGGACAGGGTGTGGCCCCCCTGGTCTTCATCTTTTGCAAGGATTTTATTATTTCCAAATAGATGTTCCGTGGAGTTTCAGGTCACTCCGAGAACTTTTGTTTCTGCACATAAATAACACCATGGAAAGTCTGCTGAAAACAATGTCAGTCCGGGTTAGTTACATTCAAATCATGCAAGTTAGAGTCCAAAACAAGAGCAAAAGTGTTTGGAAAAGTAGATACGACGGAGACGTATCAATATGTAAGCAGTTTTACCCAGGTCTTCCTTTGATAAACACCTTTCAAACAACCCTTTATGCTCTCTAGAAATTGTACATCATTTGCGATCAACAATATCTCATCCACATATACTTATCAGAAATGTTGTAGTGCTCCCACTCACTTTATTGTAAATACAAGTTTCTTGCAAACTTTGTATAAACCCACAAGCTTCTATCACCTCATCAAAGCATATATTCCAACTCCGAGGCATATAAGATATCAAAGAAGAATCAAATAACTTTCATGGATAAAAAGATAGATCTGATCATAAACTCAAAGTTCATCGGATCCCAACAAACACACCGCAAAAAGAGTTACATCATATGGATCTCTACGAGACCATTGTATTGAGAATCAAACGAGAGAGAGGAAGCCATCTAGCTACTAACTATGGACCCGAACGTCTACAAAGAACTACTCACGCATCATCGGAGAGGCACCAATGGAAGTGGTGAACCCCTCCGTGATGGTGTCTAGATTGGATCTTGTGGTTCTAGACTTTGTGGCGGCTAGAATTGATTTTCGTCGACTCCCCTAGGGCTTCTGGAATATTGGGGTATTTATAGAGCAAAGAGTCGGATCAGGGGGCACCCGAGGTGGGCACAACCCACCAGGGCGCGCATGGGCCTCCTGGCGCGCCCTGGTGGGTTGTGCTCCCCTTGGAGCACCCCCAGGCGCTTCTTCGGCCCACTGGATGTCTTCTGGTCCAAAAAATCTCCAAAAAGTTTCATTGCGTTTGGTCCATTTGGTATTGAGTTCCTGCGATGTAAAAAACATGCAGAAAGCAGCAACTGGCACCTGGCACTATGTCAATAGGTTAGTACCAAAAAATGATATAAAATGATTATAAAACATCCAAGAATGATAATATAACAACATGGAACAATCAAAAATTATAGATACGTTGGAGACATATCAGCATCCCCAAGATTAACTCCTACTCGTCCTCGAGTAGGTAAGTGATAAAAATAGAATTTTTGATGTAGAATGCTGCCTAGCATGTCATATCATATTCTTTTCTTTATAGCATGGACATTTGGACTTTTATATGATTCAAATCAATAGTCTAGTTTTGACACGATGACTTAAATACTCAGGCATATCAACAAACAACCATGTCTTCCAAAATATCAATGCTAAAATAAGTTATCCCTATCCCCATCATGCTCAACCATTGATCCATTCATGAAACACACTCACATATTAGCTACACCCAATACTCAAGTACGATCATAGTGCCTCTTAGTTGGTGCTTTTATAAGAGAAGATGGAGACTCGAATTCAAAATAAAAATTGCATAAAGTAAAAGAAAGGCCCTTCACAGAGGGAAGTAGGGATTTGTACAGGTGCCAGAGCTCAAAGCGAAAAACTTAGAGATAAAAACATTTTGGGAGGTGTGCCTTTCCCACCAACGAAAACGACATATAGTTCCCAACACTTTCCATGCTAAATATATCATAGGCGGTTCCCAAACAGAAAACAGAGTTTATTCCTTTTTCCACCATACTTTCACTTTCCATGGCTAGCCGAATCCACGGTTGCCTTCCATACCAACACTTTCCAAGGAATTTATTATTTGACAACATAAAGTTCATTTTTCATTTTGGGACTGGGCATCCCTAATACCTTTGCCTTACTCTCGTGCAATGACAAGTGAATAAACACTCATAGTGAGAATAACACATCTAGCATGGAAAATATTAGCCACCCCTCACCGCCTCGTGAGCGGCACGAGCACACAAAAGAGAAGTTTATTTTGAAAATTAGAGATGGTGAACGTTGTCAGATTTCGGGTTCCGGCAAACCCTTGAGGTTCGAACACTGGGGTGCGCACGAAGATCTTCCCCTCCCTAGCTCGCTTTCGCAACGATCGCAAGGCCTAGCTCGACGAACCCAAAGAACAAGTGACACGAGAGTTTATACTGGTTCAGGCCACCGATGTGGTGTAATACCCTACTCCAGTGTGGTGTGGTGGATTGCCTCTTGGGCTGAGGATGAACAGTTACAAGGGGAAGAACAGCCTCCTGAGGAGAGGTGCTCTTGTCCTTGGTGAGCTTGTGTGGTTAAGGGTGATCTGAATGATCCGTCCCGTTCGTCCGTCTGTCCGCTCCCTACTTTGGTGGCTAGTCCTATTTATAGAGGCCCCGGTCCTCTCCCCAAATATTGAGCGGGAAGGGATGCCACAACGGCCAAATTCGAAGGGAGACAACTAGTACAAGTTATCCTGACTAAAGGTGGTCTTCGCCTGCCAAAGGCTCTGGTGGTGACGCCGTCTTGGGATCCATGGTGACCTCCTTCCTGCCGTCCTGCTGGTCTTGGTCACATTGCACCGATATGGAAACCTTTGCCTGATGCCTCGGGACTCCTCGCCTGCACTTGTCTCTTTAGCACCAAAGAGGAAACGAGGACACTGTGCGCGCTGGCGCCAACCTGGCACCCGCCTGGCTCCAGTCGTCATGGCTTGCGTCACGGGAACCTCGCGAGGTACCCCTTGCCTTGATATCTCCTCCCCTTGCGAGCCAGCCTGGTGAGGCCGCCCCTGAGGAGGTCTTTTGTCGTCCGCCTTGCGAGGCTTGGCCCCTCGCGAGGGTCTTGAGTGTTTGTTGTTGAAGATGGGTCATACAGGGCCGCTAGTAGGGCCACACTGTGGGCCGCAGGCAGGCAAGTCTGGGGACCCCCGTTCCCAGGACGCCGACAGTAGCCCCCGGGCCTAAGTTGCGCTCGGACTTGGCTTCGAGGCGAAGCCAAAGGGCAAGTGCGGAGCGCCGCTGGCCCAGACAGCCCGCGGCCTTGGTTGACGCGTGGCGATTGATTGGACGTGGGCGTCTCCGCTTCCCCACCCTGCCACGGCAACTGCCTGACTTGACGAGTCCCTGGTGCATGCAGAGAAAAATCATCATTTCTTGTGATCGTGGGGATCCCCGGTTGGCCTTCTCCCGCTATAAATGAGGAGGGGGCGGAGCCCCCATCGCTCATCTCTTCCTGCTCCGCTCGCTTCTTCTCCCTTGCTTCATTGCTAGTAGCGACTCTCATGGCGCCGATACGGAGGTTCTCGGCCGCAGAGAAGGGGAAAACCTCCCGCGACGAGCCCGTGCCACTCCCGCCGAAGAAGCGGCTGACCCATCGCCGCGACGTAGTCGTGAAACCAGGGGTGTCGAGGCCTTGGTGCGAGCGGCCTCCTCCCGGCTATCCGCTACCTCTGTACGCCCAAGCCGAGGGCTCCGGAGGGAGAGGCGACGAGTCGCGCCGCCCACGCCGCGGCCGTGGTCGCCGCGCCGTGGTGATGCACGCCGTCACCCCAGGAGCCCACGCCGCAGACTCCTCGTGCGAACTCGTGATGTGGGTGGCGATGCCTCCGTGCACTAGGATTCGCTTTTCGCAGTTCTTCTTCGCCGAGATGCCGCCGAGGGGCCCCCTCGAGCTTTGGCTGCAGCACGCCGACTACGACGCCCCGGCGACTGGAGCGGAGGTTGAAGCCGTCCCCCCAGGCAAGATCTTCATGACCCGCGGCTTGGGCGAGGTTGCCCGAGTCTGCCATGCGGAAGGCGCCCTCGCCACCCACTTCGAGTCCGACGACACCTCCACGATGTTCTTCAAGGTCTTCGACGCGGAAGGCTGCCGCTTGGAGTGCTGCCCTGGAGAGGGTTGTCGGGACGGCACTGCAACCAGTGCCGAGCCTGCCGCTGGCTTCGCCCGCAGCTCCTCCAGCAGTAGCGATGGCGCTTGAGAGTCCAGCGACTCTCCTGAGCCCTACCAGACCCCGGAGACGAGTGAAGACAGCTACGTGCCCCCGAGCTCTCGCCGCGCCCAGAGCAAGGCCGTAGCGTCTTGCCGCCGTCGTCGCTCATTTGGATGGGGTTGGCGACGGCCTCCCGTGGCCCACTGTTCATGATGGCGTCGGCCGTGCTGGCGCATGTAGATAGGGCTCCTAGAAACTCCCTTCTTTTGTTTCCTGCGAGGAACCGAGATGGACCCCGCGGGGGCATGTAAAGTGTCTGTAATGTCTTCTGTTCATATTATCCTTATTAAGAAAATTTGCGAGCGCGTGTCCTGTTTCGGCTCGGTCTCCCCTTTCCAACCCCGCGGCGGCTTGGTGCTCTACGCCGACAAGTCCCAGTCTCTAGGCAGGCTGCAGCCGTCGCTGGTATGCCAGGTTGCGATGCCGTGGTCAAGGCTAGGAGGTGAGCGGCCCGAGGTCCAGTAAGAGCTCCTGAGGCGCGATGCTCAAGAGGTCCCCTTTAGCGCACAAGCAACCACCGAGAGGTAGGAAAGGGAGGCGACGTCGTCGTAACAGAGCTGCACAAGTGAGAATTCTATGCCATAGCGCTTGGTCGATCCGGGCACGAAACTTATCTTGGCAGTCCAGAGCCGGTTCCTCATGCTGCGCCAGACTCGCGCGTCGACGGCCGTAATGGAGCCAGGTTAGGCCCGTGCGAGCCTCCCCTCTTCTCCATGCTCTTCTGTGTGCTCTACGTCGTCAGGTCCCGGCCCTCGAGCGAGCTCAGCCGCCGCTGGTATGCCAGGTCGCGATGCCGTGGTCAAGGCCAGGGGGTGAGGGCTGGAGAGCCAGTAAGAGCTCCTGAGTCGCGATGCTCAGGAGCCCCCCTTTTAACATGCAAGTGAATCGCATGGGAGAAGAGGGAGCCCGTGGTACCGCCTGCTGTCGTCCTCAGGAGGTCCCTGTAGGTTAGCGCGAGGAGGGACACAAATTGCTACTACGATTGCTGGTCTGCCACTGGTCGCTCCGTAAGAGGATGAAGGCACTGAGGGCCTGGTGAGGTGACGTGCGCGGGGCATGCCGCGAGTCAGAGCTCGACCGCTCAGATTTGTCGACGTTGCAGAAACGGACCCGAGCACAAGCGCTGTGCCAGTGTGAGTAGCTCCCGTGTGGGGTGACAATCAAGCAGGTGATAACCATAGATAGATTATGCATGGAAAGCGAACTTGCTTAGGTAAATGCAAGAACGATACATGCCACTGGGTCGGACCCGAGCGGCCTGGGGATGATGCAGCCTGAGGGGCGCCCCCAGCAGATTAAGCTTAAAGACGTAAAAGGATACATGCCGCAGGGAAAAGCCCACATGGTCTAGGGAAGATGCAGCCCAGGGGGCGCTCCCAGTTGAATAAACTTGGAAAATGTCACCAGGTTCCGTTGTCGAAGGGATGTTGGGGTAGCTGAAGATGCGTGGCGAAGGTGTTGCTCCTCATGAACCAGCGGGTCCCTGAGCCTCGGGAGGCTCTGGGGGTCCAGGCGGTTCCTCGAGGACCGTCTCCATCTCCGCCTAGACTGCGTGATGCCTGGCCTCCCGAGCCACCAGGACACTCCGCACGTTGTGCTGGAAGGCGGCTGCCATGCTCGGCATGCCGAATGGCATGCGAACATAGCTGTGAGGTGGGCCCTCGCAATGTCCCACGTGCGAAGGCCAGAAGAGCTCCTGAGATGCGGCCCTGTTGAGCCCTGGGATGTCGATGCAGACGTGCAGCCCGCCATCCTTGCCTGGATGGGGAGCCACGCCAGGTGGGCGGCGGTCGCCGCGCATGGCCCTTGCATCCTGCAGCTCCTGAGTGGTCTTGGCGATGAACTCCGGAGCACCGGGCGCTCCTCGCCCGGTGTCCTCCTAAGGGAGACGTGCTGCAAAGCACGCCTCCATGTGGTGCCCGAGCGCCTCCCTCGTGATGTTGGCTAGGTCTGAGGCCCTCCAGAAGAGAGCCCCTAAGCCCTGCCCGAGGAGGGCACCGGGCGCGCCTTCCTATGCGAGGGAGGGAGGCACCCTAGGCGCAGGGCCAATCCTGATGTGGCACCGCTGGAGGCGCCGCTCCCCTGAGGCCCTGTGAGGAGTAGTTGCTCCTTCTTCTTGGGGATGACCTCAGGAGGGTACTACGCACCATCGTTGTCGGGGTCTTCGATTACTACACATCGCATCTCTTTCTTCGCAGGGGACTGTGATGATCCCGCCGCTTCCTGGCATCTTCAGGACGTTGTAGCCGTGGTGGGTCACTGCCATGAACTTGGCAAGGGCCGGATACTCGAGGATGGAATTGTATGGCAGACAGATGTGAGCGACGTGGAAGTCGATGAGCTTGGTGCGGTAGTTGTCGCGCTGTCCGAAGGTGACAGGGAGGCGGAACTGCCCTATCGGGGTGGTGGAGACGTCTGTCACTCCTGAGAAGGGCTTGGTTGGCTGAAGCTGATCGTATGGCACTTGAAGGCTGTCGAATGTCTCGAAGGACAGGACGTTAAGCCCTGCACCACCGTCAATGAGGGTCTTGGTGACTTGTACGCTACTGATGACGGGTGAGCAGAGCATCAGATGGGCGCCAACGGTGGCAGCGCACTTGAGCTGGTCCGCTGAGCTGAAAGTGATGGCGCACTTGGACCACCTGAGCGGGCGCGTGGCCTCAAGCCTGGGAAGGGCTACGTCCACCTCGCGAGCAAACTGCTTGCAGATACGCTAAGAGGTTGGGGCCTGAGCTCCGCCCAAGATGCAGGTGATAGCAAGCGGTTCGTGGAAGCCCCCAGCCCCCTCGTCCTGAAGGTGGTCGTCGTTCCTTCTTGGTGGTGGCGGCAGCGGAGGAAGACCAGTGTTGCCCTGAGGGCGGTCCTCGCGAGGCTGATCCCTCCAGGCACCCTCACGAGGCTGATCCTGCCAGCGGTCCTTGCGAGACCGGTCGCGCCACTCCTGGCGGGGACCGGGATCGTCCCAGCATCCTCCGCCTCGTCCTCCTCCTCGGCCGTAGCCCTGGTCGTTGCACTCGAGGCATCGACCGAAGCATCCATCTCGAATGGGCCTGAGCTCTTGACAGTCGTTGGTGTTGTGGATGTGTACGTTGTGGAAGGCGCAGAACGGTTGGCTGCTTTTGGACGACTTGGGATGGTCCCGGCCGCGCTTCATATCCGGCTCCGCCGCGAGCACGGCTAGTCCCTTGCGCTTCACGTCCTTGGCCTTGGCTTTCTTCTCCTCCGGGTCGGTAGCTGGGAGCTCGAGGAGGGAAAGGCGCCCCTCCTCAGCTCTTGCGCACTTGGTCGCCAAGTTGAACAGCTCCAAAGCCGTGCATAGCTCCTCATGGATGGTGAGCTCCTCCTTAATCTAGACATCACGGATGCCATCAGAAAATGCTAAAATGATGGCCTCGTCCGTCACCTTGGGGATCTTGAGGCGAACGTTGTTGAAGCGCTGGATGTACTTCTGCAGAGTCTCTCCTGGCTGCTGCTTGATGCGGCGTAGGTCATCCGCGGCTGGAGGGCGGTCGCGAGTGCCGTGGAAGTTGGCGACGAAGCGGTCGTGCATCTCATCCCAGGAGGAGATCGAGCCCGGGGGCAGGTTCAGGAGCCACGAGTGAGCACCATCCTTGAGAGCCATGGGGAACCAGTTCGCCATGACTTTTTCATCGCTGTTGGACGCCTCGATGCTCAGTTCGTAGAGCTGCAAGAACTCCGCAGGGTCGGGGGTGTCTTCATAGTGAGGAGGAAGGTCTGGCTTGAACTTGCCCGGCCAGGCGACGCTACGCAGCTCAGGAGTGAAGGCGCGACAGCCTGCCGTGGCCACCGGGGCCCTTTGCTGATGCGAAGTCTGCCCTTGATGCCCGCGCACCGCCACTGACGGCGGCATGCGGTCTTGTCGCGGTGGCGCTCGGAGCGTGGGAGTATTCTCTTGCAGCCAGGGAACTTCTTGGCAGCTTCCTTCTTCTCGCGCAGGCTCTCGACGCGGTGGGTCGGGCCAGGGGGCCCCGCGCCTTGGCGCCAGAGCGCGGTCTTGGTGCAGAGGTGGTGGAGGCGATTCGTGAGCTACGTCGCCCGCAGCTGGCAGAAGCCAGGCAGCGAGAGGGATGGCGCGGGGGAGCCCCTAGCGGCGCTGACGAGCTCGGCGGAGTGGTCTAGCCAGTACTCATAGAGGTCGTCGACTGGGCGGCAGCACAGGAGCTCGCGTGCCATGAGCAGTGCGGCTTGCGCGTCTGTAAATGCGCAACGTGCGTGGGACGATGAGCCAGCCGGAGTCAGCGACGGGGTGGCGGTGCGGCCGTCCCGCCGCACCGAGGGGTGCAGCGAGGACGCTTGCTGCTCGTTTCCCGCCGGGCCGGTGGCGGTGTTGGCGGCAGGCGACGGGGAACGACGGGGAGGCCCGCCGACAGGAGCTGTCTGAGCGACGCGGGAGGTGAGGGCGGCCCGGCGCTCAGTGCGGGCTCGACGAGTGTCCGCCATGGATGCGACGAAGCGATGGGACGCGGACCAGTGGAAGGAAAGGTTCGGTGCACCCCAACCTGGCGCGCCAAATGTCGGATTTCGGGTTCCAGCAAACCCTTGAGGTTTGAACACTTGGGGACGCACAAAGATCTTTCCCTCCCTAGCTCGCTCTCCCAACGATCACAAGGCCTAGCTCGACGAACCCAAAGAACAAGTGACACGAGAGTTTATACTGGTTCGGGCCACCTATGTGGTGTAATACCCTACTCTAGTGTGGTGTGGTGGATTGCCTCTTGGGCTGAGGATGAACAGTTACAAGGGGAAGAGCAGCCTCCTGAGGAGAGCTGCTCTTGTGCTTGGTGAGCTTGTGTGGTTAAGGGTGATCTGAATGATCAGTCCCGTCCGTCCGTCCGCTCCCTACTGTGGTGGCTAGTCCTATTTATAGAGGCCCTGGTCCTCTCCCCAAATATGGAGTAGGAAGGGATGCCACAACGGCCAAATTCGAAGGGAGACAACTAGTACAAGTTATCCTGACTAAAGGTGGTCTTCGCCTGCCAAAGGCTCTGGTGGTGACGCCGTCTTGGGCTCCACGGTGACCTCCGTCCTGCCGTCCTGCTAGTCTTGATCTCGTTGCACCGATATGGAAACCTGTGCCTGATGCCTCGGGACTCCTCGCCTGCGCTTGCCTCTTTAGCACCAAAGAGGAAATGAGAACATTGGGCGCGCTTGCGCCCGCCTGGCTCCGATCGTCATGGCTTGCGTCACGGGAACCTCGTGAGGTGCCCCTTGCCTTGATATCTCTGGCCCTTGCGAGCCAGCCTGGTGAGGCCGCCCCTGAGGAGGTCTTGCGTCGTCCGCCTCGCGAGGCTTCGCCCCTCGCGAGGGTCTTGAGTGTTTGCTGGTGAAGATGGGCCGTACAAGGCCGCTAGTGGAGCAATGCCGTGGGCCGCAGGCAGGCAAGTCTGGGGACCCCCGTTCCCAGGACGCCGACAAATGTGCATTATATCGACTAGAGGGGGGTGAATAGGCGATTTTTAAAAATTTGTCATTGAGGAATTTCAAGGTGAGGAAATTCCTAAGTCACGAACAACTAGCAGCGGAATAAGTACTCAGATGCAAGCGTAACCGAGCAATAGCACAGTCATCATGATGAAATGAAAACAAGCACATAGTACAAGTAGCGTGAAAATAAGCAGGCTGAAGACAAACTAACTAAAGAAACAGAATTGAGGAAATTGAGAAAGTCTTCAGTCAAAGTCTTCAAACAGTAACGATCAAGTACTTCAACACAGAAATGAGGAAATGAAAGGGTTGAGGAAATAGAACCAGTAGCTTGGTGAAGACGATGATTTGGTAGACCAGTTCCAACTGCTTTGACAGTCGTACGTCTGGTTGGAGCGGCTAGGTATTTAAACCTAAGGACACACAATCCCGGACACACAGTCCTCACCATGATCTCCTTGAGCTAACGTCACACAGACCTCGCCCAATCACTCGTGGTAAGTCTTTAGGTTACTTCCAAACCATCACAGACTCGGTCACTCGGGTATCCACAATTTCCTCTTGGATGCTCTAGACCATGACGCCTAACTGTCTGGAGGATGCACAGTCCTCGTAGGTAAAAAGTGTCGGCTCCACATAGGAACAATCTCTTCAGTGATGCTCAATCACTTTAGCTTTGTAGGTGTTTGGGTTTGGGTTTTCCTCACCTGATGATTTTCGCTCAAAGTCCTCGGAGGATGGGATGCTCTCAATGACATGTGTCAATTTCTCTCGGAGCAGCCAACCAGATAGTGGTTGTAGGGGGTGGCTATTTATAGCCTAGGGAGCAGCCCGACATGGTAAGATATAAATGCCCTTCCATGATATGACCGTTAGGTGGGTAGATACTTTGGGACAGGTGGCGCATAGGACAGCAACATTCGGATATTTGAGTATCAAATTCCTCAAGGCTATCATGTTCCTCACTTGTAGGCAACCCGCACTGGCGAATTCCTAACACCTCAGTCAGAACAAACCTCAAAGACCAGAAGATCTTCTTCTCTGTCACTGAGGAAATTGAATAAAATGTATGAGATTTCCAATGGCTTCACTCGAAAGGATGGGTAGGTGTAGGATTTTGAGATGAGCATCACTTGGAAACTTTTCCTTAGTTTTACGTCAACCCCCTTTAATAGTACAGTGCTTCCTATGACTCAAGAAAGAGGAAATGAAACTATGAAAACAAAAGTCTTCACGCTTCATAATCCTCGCATGAATATCAAGTCTTCACGGTCACACCAATTTCTTCACTTCCAATGTCTTCAGAAAACCAAAGTGTTCACCTAAAGACATTCATTTTTAGGGGTCGACTTTCACCGTAAATATCAAACTACTCATAGACTTATCGACCTGTGTACACTCACAAACTCATTAGTCCCTTAACCTATAATTCTTCAATACACCAAAATCACTAAGGGGCACTAGATGCACTTACAATCTCCCCCTTTTTGGTGATTGATGACAATATAGGTTAAGTTTTCAACGGGGATAAACATATGAAATGTAAATACTGATATTGAGGAATTTCATTGCAAGATACAGAAGAACTCCCCTTGAAGATGTGCATATTGAGGAATTTGATTTCAATAGCAAATGCACATTATCGAGTAGAATCATGGAGATCTCCCCCTATATCTTGTAATTCATACACACATTTAACATATGATATGAAGAATTTGAAATGCATGATGAAATATGGTGACTGATGTAATTCAGCATGCGTGCATTAACATACTTGAGGAAATAGCATGTAGAAAAACAGAGCAAAAGTATCAGACCACCATAGGACTTAAGTTTACAAATCGATCCAACAAAAATCTTCAGAACAGCGAGAATTGTAAATTAACAAAAAAACGACCATATATATGAGACCCAAGACTAACTCAAATTTCTCCGCCTTTGTCATCGAATGACCAAAAGGGACGAAAAATGAGGATTAATTCCCCTGAAGAATATCATTAAGAAGTCAATGGAGGAGTGCCAGCGTTGTTGGGGTCGTCCGTTGGAGTAGGGCCTGCCGCGGTGTCATTCAAGTTTTCGGCTTCGTCCGTCTCGCGTGATGAGGAATATGAACTAGCCACAAAGTGAGGAACTTTTACCTTCTTGAATTTCTTCGAAGGTGGCTGAGACGAGTCAAAGTCCTGTTGGAAGCCCATCTGCTTGAGATCTTCATCGCCGTAGAGGTGAGACAATACAACCTAAGTGCGATCCAAAACTTCATGTAGGTAATAATGGTTCTTCTTCAAAGTGTTTTGCGTGATTGTCATATTCTGAAGAATTGAACCAAACTGTCGCTTGACCCACTTGTGGTTGCGATCGACCTTCTGATCAAGACTGGGGAGAAGCTGACCATCAGTCATCACACACGGAGCAGTAGCTTGAGGAAATTTATTTGAAGCATTTGCGGCAGAATCATGTGTGGCAGAGTCATCATTGGTGGAATAAGATACAGCTTTGCAAAACAGTCAATCCAATGGACGAGCGCCTTCATCAATAACAGCGGACTTGCCCTTCTCATCAGCTGAGGAAATAGTCCGTTTGAGGACTTCTATTGGTGGCAAGTAGCTGAGATGATTTTGAAAGTCAGCCTTGTAATGAATTGAAGACCTTGTTATGATGAATCTCATAATCCAGGGAGCGTAAGGCTTCAACTCAAACGGTGACAAAGCAGCATTGGCCAAAGTCCTCATGAAGAAATCGTGATAGTTGATAGGAATACCATGGATGATATTGAATAGCAGATTCTTCATTATGCCAACAACCTCTTCTTCATCAGAGTTGTGGCCCTTGATTGGACCGAGGGTTTTGGTCAATATTCGGTAGATCGTCCTTGGCACATAAAGCAATTCCTTCACTAGGAATGTGGTCCTTGGAGCTTGGCCTGGCTTCAAATGCTTCATCAACACTTGCATCAGATGGTTGGAGAGCTCAGGTTTAGCATAGATGAGCCTTGCACCTTCAGTGGGAGGACTGACTGGGACGACATGAAGCAATTCAGAAGTCGGAGCTTTGTAGTGAGTGTTTTCTATCATTCAGTCCAGCACCCATGAATGGACATCTTTAACATTTCTAGTAATGTGCAGCATGCCAAAAATTGAAGAATGAGTTCTTCATTCCAATCGCAGATGTCGGTGCAGAAGTTGAGCAGCCCAGCGTCATGAAGAACACTGAGGACTAGGGTGAAGCATGGTAGAGACTCCATATCCACATGAGGAATTTGCTCATGGTCAAAACCTTTGTCCTTATCAAACAACAATGAGGGATAGAAATTCATCTGGCTGGCAGTCCAAAAACGCTTGCATCAAAGACGAGCAGAGTCATATGATTGTAGTCAGAGAAGAAATGATGCTCAGCAAATAAGTCCTCAGCCTTGAACTTCCGCTTCTTAGTGTGAGGATTCTGTGGCTTAGGCTGAAGATTTGTAGTGGAAGTCTTCACAGCCTCTTGAAGCACAACCTCTGGAGCCACATGCTGAGGAATTTCAGGAGTAGCATCATCAGCAGCCTTGGCCTCCATTTCTTCAGCAACATTTGCATCAGCGCTAGTGGCTGGAACTTCTTCTGGAATAGAGAGAAGAGAAGCTTGACATTCTTGAGAGCTCATATGAATATCTTCTGTTTGGACCGGGGACTAAGGAAGTTGATGCATAGGAGTGGTCAGTGGTGAATTGGGGTGATGACTTTCCCAGTAGTCATCATTCTGAATAGGAGTTGCAGACCCAATATCCACATCCTCGTCTTGTTCATCTATTTCTTCAATGCCCGCCTCTTCAGCTGTGAACTGAGGCATGGGCGATGATACTAGCGGAGTTGAAGGGACATTATCCACTTTAATTTCTTCATCCAACTATTCTGACATAGTAACAGAAGGATCTTCTTCATCTGATTCACTAGGAATCACATATTCCTCACCAAAGGGAACAATCTCCTTTGATGGCATGCTTGATATTGGAACACCATTTTGGGTTTGCATAAGAGCTCGTCAAAGTCTTCACTTTCTTTGGTGATGAAGACTCTAAGGATGCAGATGCTTTCCTTTTCTTCACAATTGCCCTCTCTGCAGCCTTGGTCTTCTTCGTTTCTGATGCAGAAGGAAGGTTAGAACTTGTCGTCTGTGCAGGAGGAGCAGAGGAAATTGGTGCAGTTTCTTCAGGCACAACTGATGCAGTTGCCCTGGCATGTTTAGTTTCCTCAGACTCAGTAGCAAATGCTTCAACTGGCCTGGGTTGTTCATTAGGCGCAACAGTGGAGGTTGCCCTGGCAATTTCTTCAATGCCTGGAATTTCTTTATCAGCCCTGGTGCTTTCATTTTCTTCAACAGCCCAATTTTCATCAGCTATTCTTGCATGTTCTTCAGTATGCTAAGCAGATACCTCAGCCTGAGGAATTTCATGTTGCGTTGAAGCTACAACATTTGGGGTAAATCCCTTCGCCATTCTGAGGAATCTGACTTTGGCTCCGAGCCAATCTACACGGTATGCGTCAAATTCATCACTGAGTGCTTTGATCTCAGTTTGCATGGCCACAAGTTCATCAGGAGTCATAGTGACAACATTCTTCTTCAGAAAACACTCCTTCTTGTACTGAGCTTTCTTCAGTTACCTGGCCTTTTCAAACTTCCATTTTTCTTCGCCAATAAAGGCCGTCAACATATGACTTTGGCCAGGTGTGAGATTGAAATCAGGCATAGGAGTGTTGGGGTCCTTGTGCCAGAGATCTATGAAGTCAAGGATCAATTTGGGATTCAGCAGAAGAGGCACATTACTGCCTTTGGCTCTAGTGGCCTTTTGCTGTCTGTCTCTGATGGTTTCAGCCAATTCTACATCATCAGATTCATCTTCACTAGAAGGTTCATGAAAGGCGACATGCTTCTTGTGAGGGCTTGGCCTCGAGCCTCGTTCAGCAGCAGCCTTTTTCTTCAGCAAGGTCGGAGTTGTTGAGGATTATGGAGGAGCTGAAGAACTTGCAGCAACTCCTAAAGCAATTGATATGCCAGTGGTCCTTTGGCAAGAGGCGAGATGCACAGGTGCCGAGGACCTAGCAGCAGCAGCTGAGGATTTTGCAATGGGAACTGGAGCTGCTTTGGAGGAAGTGATGTGAGGCACTGGCCGTGAGGGCTTTGAGTAACTTGGTCGTGAGGGCATTGCTGAGGAACTGGGCTTGTGAGTAGGTTTCTTGTGCATAGCCTTCTTGGGCTTGCTAGCAGAGGCCTCAGCAGTGGCAACAGCAGAATCTTCATTGAATTTCTTCACTACTTCTTTGGCCATTTTGGCCAACTTGGCTTGCCGCTTTGGCCATTCTTTTGGAAAGTCCTCACCACGCTTTATGCTAGTAGGACTAGCTTCTTGTCCTGGTGCCAAAGGAGGTCTTGGGCATGGAGGGTATACTGTGAATTTCTTCATGTACTTGGGAGTCACATATCTGTACTCCCTCCATTCTCGTGCCCACCTCCTCTCTATCCTCTGAATGCCCACTTTGCGCTCATTCTTAGTCTCCTTGGCATGAATTGCTTCATCAGGAGTGCAATACCCTGCATAGATATCATCAGGGGTCTCAAAAGTAGTATTCACTTCTGGCCTCTTGCCTCCCTTGTGAGGTCTTTTGCCATTAGCCATTTTCTTCAATTGAGGATTTTGAATAATAGAATTCTCCGATGAGGTATGCAATTTGTCTTCACGGAACGCCTTGACGAAGTACACGACCAACTGGGAGTAGATGTTGAGAAGTTCGTCCATTCAGATCTTCCACAGCCTAACTTGGCGGGGGAAGACAGCTACGGCGGCAGCGGAGTGAAGATTTCAGCGGCCGGCGCGAGTACGACGGTGACAAGGTCGAGGCAGTGAAGCTCTTCCTCACTGGCGAAGATGGAGAGTAGCAGCAGTGCTAGGTCAGAGAGCTCGAGCGAGGGGAGTGCGATCGAGCGAAGTAAATGAGGTCAGAGGAGGGTTAGGAGTATTTATAGCCGAGGTGAAAAACCGCTCATCCGAGGAAGATGGACGAACGTGCCCCTGACCCTTCTCATCCTAACGACATGTGTCACCCACGTACTGTGAAGTGGAGATCATGTGAGATCGTCGGTGAATAGAATAATCTCATCGTGGGATGTGGAACGGTTTGAGCGGCAAAAGCCGAAAATTCAGATAAGAATATTTTAAAGTTTTGTTCGCAAATTCTTCAGCTGACAAGGACATAGTGACGATTTTGAACGGGTTTCAAATAGAACGCACATGAAGAATTTGTGAACAGATTGGGTTGAGTTTAGAATAGAGGGGGACGGGTCCGATCACATTCACTTAGCAGAAAAGTCAACTTGAAGAATTAGCAATAAGTGAACGCTATAGAGGACTGAAAAACTCAAATATATATAGTCAATGAAGAACACAGTCGGAAAGAGTGGACTCTGCAAAGTTGAAGAATTTGAGCAATCAAGGAATTTCAAAAACTGAAGAAAAACTCAAATTGAAGATTTTCAACTTTTGTTGGTGGCGTGACACACCGTATAAGAATGATGATTTCAGACGCTGCGTATAATTGTCGTAGGGCTCTGAGAATCAAATTCTTCGTTAATTTCTTCACACTTAGAGGGTAGTCTTCATTGATTGAAGAAAAACGTTGCATCGTGTGTTGCACATCTAAGTCATCAATTTTGCATAAGTGTTAGGATGTGTGTCCTTTTTCAAAGGACATTCGAAGATTCTAAGATATTTAGCTCACACCGCAACTTGCTAAATCTCTTCTCATCCAAGGGCTTTGTGAAGATATCGGCTAGCTGTTCTTCAGTCTTCACGTGCTCGTTAGACATGTCGCCCTTCAACACAAAATCTCGAAGAAAATGATGATGAATCTGGATGTGCTTTGTCTTTGAGTGCTGAACTGGGTCATGAGCAATCTTGATGGCACTCTCATTGTCATAGAAGAGTGGAACATTCTTCACATTGATGCCATAGACCTTGAGGGTTGGTTTCCTCCCTAGAAATTGAGCACAGCACAAACCAGCAGCAATATACTCAGCTTCGGCAGTAGAGAGTGATACGCAGTTCTGCTTCTTCGAGGACCAACATACTAAGGATCGTCCGAGGAAATGGTATGTTCCTGATGTTGACTTGCGGTCCACACGATCACCAGCATAGTCAGAGTCAGAATATCCAATGGGATCAAAAGCCGAGCCCTTGGGATACCATAATCCAAGTGTTGGAGTGTGAGCTAGATATCGAAGAATAAGCTTCACAACCTTATGGTGTGATTCCTTCGGTGTAGCTTGAAAACGGGCACACATGCTAACACTAAGCATAATATCTGGCCTAGATGCACATAGATACAATAAAGAGCCAATCATGGAGCGGTATACCTTTTGATCGAAGTCTATGCCATTTTCGACAATGCATATATGGCCATTTGTGGGCATAGAGATTTTGACGCCTTTGCAATCTTCCATGCCGAATTTCCTCAAAACATCCTTGAGATATTTCTTTTGAGATATGAAGATGCCGTTGCGCTGTTGACGAATTTGAAGACCTAAGAAGAATTTCAATTCTCCCATCATAGACATTTGATATTCGTCACTCATCATATAGGCAAATTCGTTATTGTAACGTTGGTTAAGCCAAAGATAATATCATCAACATATATTTGGCACATGAATAATTCATCATCATAGGTTTTGGTGAAAAGAGTTGGGTCAAGTGAACTGGGTTTGAAGCCTTTCTTCATAAGGAATTCCTTCAAAGTATCATACCACGCCTGAGGGGCCTACTTGAGGCCATAGAGGGCCTTATTGAGTCTGAAGACTTTGTCAGGATGCTTTGGATCTTCAAAACCTGGGGGGTTGAGCAACATATACTTCTTCCTCAATCATACCATTAAGGAATGCACTTTTCACATCCATTTGATATAAGATGATATTATGATGGTTAGCATAAGCAAGCAATATGCGAATAGCCTCAAGTCTAGCAACATGTGCAAAAGTTTCATCAAAATAAAACCCTTCAACCTGTGTGTAGCCTTGAGCTACTAGACGTGCCTTATTCCTCACCACAAGGCCATTTTCATCTTGCTTGTTGCGGTAGATCCATTTGGTGCCGATGATATTGTGCTTGCGTGGGTCTGGTCGCTTGACAAGTTCCCAGACATTGTTGATCTCGAATATATGTAATTCCTCTTGCATCGCTTGGATCCACTCATGCTCCAAAAATGACTCATCTACTTTGGTGGGCTCTGTGATAGAGAAAAAAGCAAAGTGCCCACAAAAGTTAGAAAAATGTGAAGCCTTTGAGCGTGTGAGAGGACCTGGTGCTTTGGTGTCGTCGATGATTCTCTCTATCTGCACTTCATTTGCAACGCGAGGATGAGCGGGTTGATGACGTTGAGTGGGCTCAGCATTTTCTTCAGAGCCATTTTCCTCAGGTGCACCAGCATGATGTTCTTCACATTCTAGAATGAATTCTTCAGCAGATTCTTCAGTAGGAATGACATCCTCAGTAGCCTTGAACTTGATGGATTCCTCAGGTGACATTTCATCTAGCACAGGAGGTAGGTGCTCTCTTTGCGAGCCATTAGTTTCATCGAACCGCACATCTATAGTTTCAACAACCTTGTGATGAACGGTGTTGAAGACTCTGTAGGTGTGCGAGTCCTTTCCGTAACCACACATAAAACCTTCATGAGCTTTCGGTGCAAATTTAGAATTGTGATGAGGATCTCTAATCCAACATTTAGCACCGAAGACTTTGAAATACCTCACATTTGGTTTCTTGTCAGTGAGGAGTTCATATGAGGTCTTTTTGAAGAATTTTTGATGATATACCCTATTGATGATGTGGCATGCAATATCAATTGCCCCGGGCCACAAGCGAGGAGGCGTCTTGTATTCATCAAGCATAGTGTGAGCCATCTCAACAAGAGTCCTGTTCTTGCGCTCCACGACACCATTTTGCTCAGGAGTATAAGGAGCAGATAACTCGCGAGTAATACCAAGTTCATCAAGATAGTCATCAACACCAGTATTCTTGAACTCGGTCCCATTGTAACTTCTAGTGTGCTTGATCTTCAGACCGAAGTTTGTTGAATCCCTCGAGGAAAATCGTTTGAAGACTTCCTGCATTTCAGTTTTGTACGTGATGATATGCACCCATGTGTAACGAGAATAGTCATCAACAATAACAAAGCCATATAAATATGCAGCATTTGTGAAGGTGGCATAATGAGTAGGGCCAAAGAGATCCATGTAAAGCAATTCAAATGGACGAGTGGTAGTCATGATAGTCTTTGCGGGATGCTTGGCCCTGGTCATCTTTCCAGCTTCACAAGCTCCACACAGGTGATCCTTGAGGAATTTTACACCCTCGATGCCAATGACATGCTTCCTCTTCGCGAGCGTGTGCAAGTTCCTCATGCTAGCATGACCTAGTCGTCAATGCCTTAACCAGCCTTCTAAAACTTTTGCAAGTAGATACGTGGCAGGTGGTGGTCTTGTAGAGAAACCAACAATATACAAGTCTCCTCTACTAAAGCCTTCGAAGACTTTGGAATGGTAAGCTTCCATGATCACAACACAACGATACTTGCCAAAGACAACAACCATATCAAGATCACAAAGCATTGAGACAGACATGAGGTTGTATCCTAAGGACTCGACAAGCATGACTTTGTCCGCGTGTTGATCCTTTGAGATCGCAACTCTACCTAGACCCAATACCTTGCTTTTTCCTTTCTCAGCGTAGGTGATATGCTTCAGATGTGATGGAGATAAAGCAGTGTCCATCAATAAGTTCCTGTCACCAGTCATGTGATTTGTACATCCATTGTCAAGGACCCACTGATAATCTCCAAGTGCAGGGAATCATCGTAGCAATTCCCAAAGGTGGAAGTGATAAGTATGGAGTGTCGAACCCACAAGGAGCTAAAGGTAAGATCAATATTCTCTCAAGTCCTATCTACCACTGATATGACTCTACGTACACCGAACGTTTTCTTCCAACTAGAAACGAGAAATAAAACTACGTTGTGGGTATGAAGAGGATAACTTTGCATGATATCGGAGAGCTAAAACATAAAAGTAGGTGGTGTTATCATAAAGTTAGAATATATTACTAAATATTTTAAATAGCGAGTGTGCAATAATGATGGGTCGGTGTGCGGAATTATCCTAGGCAATTGTTAACAAGACCGGTAGTCGTCATTGCAATTTCATATGAGGGAGAGGAATAAGCTAACATACTTTCTCTTCTTGGATCATATGCACTTATGATTGGAACTCTAGCAAGCATGCGCAACTACTAAAGATCATTAAGGTAAAACCCAACCATAGCATTAAAGCATCAAGTCCCCTTTATCCCATACGCTACAACCCCCTTACTCGGGTTTATGCTTCTGTCACTCAAGCAACCCACTATAAGCGAATCATGAACGTATTGCAACACCCTACAGCGGTAATCCCTCACGCTTGCGCGACACGAAGGGCACAATAGGACAGCACCAAAATAAAACATACAACTTGTACCAATCTAGATCATCAATCAACCCAAAGACAAAGGATATCTACTAAAAACATCATAGGATGGCAACACATTATTGGATCATAATATGTGGCATAAAGCACCATGTTCAAGTTGGGATTACAGCGGGGTGCGGGAGAGTGGACCGTGTAAAATAGATGAGGATGGTGATGATGATGGTGATGTTGATGAAGACGATCACTACGGCGATGATTCCCCTCCCGATGACACTCCGGCGCCACCAATAGAGAGGAGGAGAGGTTCTCCCCCTTGTGCTTCCTCCTCCATGGTCTCCCCCTGGATGGGGAGAGGTTCTCCCTCTGGTCCTTGGCCTTCATGGCGATGATGGCCCCTCCGAGATCCTCCTCCATGGCCTCCGATGATGATGGCCCCCTCCGGCAGGGTGCCAGAGAGGGCCTAGATTGATTTCTCGTGGCTACAGAGGCTTGCCGCGGCGGAACTTCCGATCTAGGTTATTTTCTGGTGGTTTGGGCATTTATAGGAGAGGTTGGCGTCGAGAACAAGTCAGGGGGCCCCACGGGAAGTCCACGAGGCACAGGGGCACACCCAGGGGGTCTGGGCGCTCCCCCACCCTCTTGGGGCCCACGGGACTCCCCTTCGGTAGATTTTTGTTCCAGTATTTTTTGTATTTTCTATAAAAATTCTCCGTTGATTTTCATCGCATTCCGAGAACTTTTATTTCTGCACAAAAACAACACCATGATAGTTTTGCTGAAAACAGCGTTAGTCCGGGTTAGTTCTAATAAAATCACACCAAAATCATATAAAACTATTATAAACATGGCATGAATACTTCATAAATTATAGATACGTTGGAGACGTATCAGCATCCCCAAGCTTAATTCCTGCTCGTCCTCGAGTAGGTAAATGATAAAAGAAATAATTTATGAAGTGTGAATGCTAGCAAGTGTATAAATTTGATCAATGATTGTTCCAATCACTTTTTCTAGCATCATTATATATCGTAAAAGTAGATCAACTCATAAAACTCTCATGATCAAGTAACAAGCTATTCACATGTTAAAGTATAGATCATAAACTTTCTTGAGAACTAACAAATCGTGCTCTTAGTCATCAAACAATTGCAATTCATCTTATTTTCAGGAAGCGTCTATGTAAGAGCTTTGATTTAGCAAATCCCACATATTCAACTATCATTTAATCTTTCACAATTGCTAACACTCACGTGATATTTATGGGTTCAAAGTTTTAATCGGACACAGAGAAAGATAGGGGCTTATAGTTTTGCCTCCCAACCTTTTACCTCAGGGGTAATGTCAACAATAATAATTTATGAAAACCTACATCCAAGTGGATATATATATCAGGATCTTTCCAACACAATGTGCTTGCCAAAGGATAAAATGTAAAAAGGAAAGGTGAAGATCACCATGACTCTTGTATAAGGTATAAGACAAGAATAAAAGATAGGCCCTTCGCAGAGGGAAGCAGAGGTTGCCATGTGCTTTTATAGTTGGATGCACAAAATCTTAATGCGAAAGAACGCCACTTTATATTGCCACTTGTGATAGGGACCTTTATTATGCAGTCCGTCGCTTTTATTGCTTCCATATCACAAGATCGTATAAAGCTTATTTTCTCCACACTAATAGATCATACATATTTAGAGAGGAATTTTTTATTGCATGCAACAATGACAACTTACTTGAAGGATCTTACTCAATCCATAGGTAGATATGGTGGACTCTCATGGCAAAACCGGGTTTAAGGATATTCGGAAGCACAAGTAGTATCTCTACTTGGTGCAAAGAATTTGGCTAGCATGAGGGGGAAAGGCAAGCTCAACATGTTGGATGATCCATGACAATATACTTTATTTTGGTTATAAGAAAACATAACCCATTACGTTATCTTCCTTGTCCAACATCAACATTTTAGCACGTCATATTTTAATGAGTGCTCACAATTAGAAAAGATGTCCAAGATAGTATATTTATATGTGAAATCTCCCTTCCTACAATATTCTTTCATGAATTGTTCAAGTGACCAATTCTGCGTTTGCTAACTTTCAAATAAGTTTACTACCTATACTTATTCTGTGTGAAGTCATCACTCCCCATGGTATAAGCCTATGAAACATATATAAATTCATATTTATGATATTCAAATCATTCAACCATTTACTCATAGGATATACGTGAAGCACATGAGTAAATGACAAACTACTCCAAAAGATATAAGTGAAGAACACTGAGTAGTCAAATAATTAACTAGCCATGGGAGGGTTATTTTTCATTCAATATTTCAGATCCAATGATTTTATTCAAACAGCAAGTAAAATAGAAAATACGCTCCAAGCAAAACACATATCATGTGACGAATAAAAATATAGCTCCGAGTAAGGTATACCGATAGTTTTGAGTCTTCCTTGAATATTACCTTGGTACTTGAGTCTTCCTTGAATATTACCTTGGGGTGCCTTGGGCATCCCCAAGCTTAGGGTCTTTCTATTCCTTATTCTCCTCATATCGATATCTTACCCAAAGCTTGAAAACTTCAATCACACAAAACTTAACGAAACTTCCTGAGATAGGTTAGTATGATAAAGAGTAAACCATTCACTTTGGTACTATCAAAGACAAGGTTCATAATTGTTCTCACACAATGCCTACTGTACCATATCATTTCTACAATTTATATTGAGAAATATAAGCCATAGAAACTAGAAAACAAGCAAACTATGCAATCAAAACAGAATCTGTCAGAAACAGAATAGTCTGTAATGATCTGAACAGAAACCATACTTCTGCTACTCCACAAATTATGAAATAAATTGGTGGACGTGAGGAATTTGTCTATTAATCTTATGCAAAAATAATCAACTCAAAATAACTCTTCTGTAAAACATGGCAGCTAATCTCGTGAGCACAAAGTTTCTGTTTTTTACAGCAAGATCACATTAACTTTCACCCAAGTCTTCCGAAAGGTCTTACTTGGCACTTTATTGAAACAAAAGCTATAAAATATGATTAATACAGTAGCTTAATCATGTAAGCACGCGAAAACAGTAAGGGTAAATATTGGGTTGTCTCCCAACAAGGGCTTTTCTTTAATGCCTTTTAGCTAGGCATGATGATTTCAATGATGCTCACATAAAAGAAAAGAATTGAAACATAAAGAGAGCATCATGAATAATATGACTAGCACATTTGAATATAACCCACTTCCTATGCCTAGGGATTTTGTGAGCACATAATTTGTAGGAACAAGAATCAACTAGCATAGGAAGGCAAAACAAGTATAACTTCAAAACTTTAAGCACATAGAGAGGAAACTTGATATTATTGCAACTCCTACAAGCATATATTCCTCCCTCATAATAATTTTCAGTAGCATAATGAATGAATTCAACAATATAACCATCACATAAAGCATTCTTTTCATGATCTACAAGCATAGAAATTTTTCTACTCTCCACATAAGCAAAATTCTTCTCATTCGGAATAGTGGGATCACTAATTCCTAAAGTTGACACTCTTCCAAACCCGCTTTAGACGCTAGTATTATTCATACTCCAAAAGATATAAGTGAAGTTAATGGAGAATTATACAATTAATATAGTCTAACCAATATCCAAGCTCAAAATATATAAGTGAAGCACACAAAGCATTCTATAAAACCATACTCAAAAGATTTAAGTGAAGCGCAAAGAGCATTCTATAAGGTCATACTCAAAAGATATAAGTGAAGCACATGGATCATTCTATAAATCGATGAAGGGATATCTCATACTATCATGGTTCTTAAAGAAAAAAAATAAAAGCACGAGGGACACAAATCACGTGAACAAAACAAAAACCGAGATATACCGATAATTGTTGAAGAAGAAAGATGGGATGCCAACTGGGGCATCCCCAAGCTTAGATGCTTGAGTATCCTTGGAATATTTACTTGGGGTGCCTTGGGCATCCCCAAGCTTGAACTCCTGCCTCTCTTTATTCTTCTCACATCGGTAACTCCTCGTTCTTCAAACACTTCATCCACAAAAACTTAACAAAAACTTTGTGAGATCCGTTAGTATACTAATGCAAATCACTACCTTTAGGTACTGTTGCAAACTCATCCCAGTTCCATATTAGCACTTTATCTACTGTATTCCAAATTCACCATGATTCATACCCCCCGATACTACCCATAGATTCATCAAAATAAGCGATCAACACATAGAAAACAGATTCTGTCGAAAACAGGACAGTCTGTAGTAATCTAGAAGTTTAGCAAACTTCTGTAACTCCACAAATTCTAGAAAAAATTTGACAATTTAAAAAATTTGTACAGAAGTAATGTGCAATAAGTTTCAGACCGATTTGACTTTCCAGTAAAAAATGTAAATTCACACACTACAGCCAAAGTTTCTGTTTTTGTACGGCAAATAGTAATCAAGCAATCTAATCATCCTAAAACCAAAGCTTGGCACATTATTTTTATAATAAAATGGATATATACAAGGGGATAATTATTTACAGAGAAACTTCCATGAAAAATTCTACATTGTTTCCATGAGCATGAACACAAGTGCTCAAGGTCGACCCTCACTTCTTCAATGCATAACTTTCCAATCACTTCTCTTTTGGAAAAACTTTTTAGGCATAAGAAGCAAGTAATTTTTTTGTATTTTCATCCTTTTAATTTTTTTATGTTTCACCAACAACTAAACAGAAACAAAAAGGAAAGAAAAAATCTACTTAGTGAAGAAAGCAAACAAGCACACACGAGAATATCAACCCCATGCTATTGCTCCCCGGCAACAGCGCCAGAAAAGAGCTTGATAATCCCCAAGTGTAGGGAATCATCGTAGCAATTCCCGAAGGTGGAAGTGATATGTATGGAGTGTCGAACCCACAAGGATCTAAAGGTAAGATCAATATTCTCTCAAGTCCTATCTGCCACTGATATGACTCTACTGACACCGAACGTTTGCTTCCAATTAGAAACGAGAAATAAAACTACGTTGTTGGTATGAAGAGGATAACTTTGCATGATATCGGAGAGCTAAAACATAAAAGTAGGTGCTGTTATCATAAATTTAGAATATATTACTAAATATTATAAATAGCGAGTGTGGAATAATGATGGGTCGGTGTGTGGAATTATCCTAGGCAATTGTTAACAAGACTGGTAGTCGTCATTGCAATTTCATATGAGGGAGAGGCATAAGCTAACATACTTTCTCTTCTTGGATCATATGCACTTATGATTGGAACTCTAGCAACCACTAATGATCATTAAGGTAAAACCCAACCATATCATTAAAGCATCAAGTCCCCTTTATCCCATACTCTACAACCCCCTTACTCGGGTTTATACCTCTGTCACTCAAGCAACCCACTATAAGCGAATCATGAACGTATTGCAACACCCTACAGTGGGAATCCCTCACGCTTGCGCGACACGGAGGGCACAATAGGACAGCACCAAAATAAAACATACAACTCGTACCAATCTAGATCATCAATCAACCCAAGGACAAATGATATCTACTCAAAACATCATAGGATGGCAACACATCATTGGATCATAATATGTGGCATAAAGCACCATGTTCAAGTAGGGATTACAGAGGGGTGCAGGAGACTGGACCGGATGATGATGGTGATGTCGATGAAGACGATCAGCACGGGGATGATTTCCCTCCCGATGGCACTCCGGCGCCACCGAGAGAGAGGAGGAGAGGTTCTCCCCCTTGTGCTTCCTCCTCCATGGCCTCCCCCCTAGATGGGGAGAGGTTCTCCCTCTGGACCTTGGCCTTCATGGCGATGATGGCCCCTCCGAGATCCTCCTCCATGGTCCCCTCCGGCAGGGTGCCAGAGAGGGCCTAGATTGATTTCTCGTGGCTACAGAGGCTTGCAGCGGCGGAACTTCCGATCTAGGTTATTTTCTTGAGGTTTGGGCACTTATAGGAGAGGTTGGCGTCGAGAACAAGTCAGGCGCCCCCACGGGAAGTCCACGAGGCACAGGGGCGCGCCTAGGGGGGTGGGCACACCCCCACCCTCATGGGGCCCACGGGACTCCCCTTCGATAGTTTTTTGTTCCAGTATTTTTTATATTTTCCACAAAAATTCTCCGTTGATTTTCCTCGCATTCTGAGAACTTTTATTTCTGCACAAAAACAACACCACGGTAGTTCTGCTGAAAACAGCGTCAGTCCGGGTTAGTTCTAATCAAATCATACCAAAATCATATAAAATTATTGTAAACATGGCATGAATACTTCATAAATTATAGATACGTTGGAGACGTATCACCCACTCAGTAGCTTTGGGTTGATCCTGTAGATGAATTAGTGCATCTTACGAACTCATATATATACTTCACCAGTGAAGCATATGACATCAAATTCATTGGATCAATTTCATCAAGCAATACAACAGATAAAGCAGTATAAGGACGTGAGAAATGAAAATTCATTTCTTCATGATTAGCTTGTGTCCTTTCAAGCATATTTAGGTCTCCAGCAAATTCTTCAGACGTTTAAGTTCGTCTGGAGACCTGACCCTGCATAAGATATTAGTTGTTTTTCTTCACCACCCACATCTGGAGGGGTGGCAAAGAGTTCATCATTCTGCGAGCTCCATAAGAGAAAGGTGGCATAGAATCCAATCCACTTCGTTTCACAGGAGAGGGATTAGGGTAAGCATATGAATAAGCAGAGAAATTCTTCGAGGACTTATGAACATAATGATTTGAAGAACAATGCACATATTCATAGCCCTTGGGCTTTCCCTGCGAAACAGAAGTGTTAGCACGATGATGTTCATATGAGGATTTTGAACCATATGAAGAATTTGATCCACATGAGGAATTTGGTCCAAATGAGGACTTGGATCCATATGAAGACTTTGGTCCATATGAAGAATTACATCCGGAGTTCCTATTCTTCAAAGGTGGTGTTATGATGACATTCACCTGAAGACTTTCAAGGCACCTTTTCGGAACCCAGATTTTCTTCATAGGGGGACCGTTCCTGTAGTTAGTGCCAACATATCTAGCAAATACTTCACCACTCTGATTTTTGAACAGTTTATAGTTGGAGTCAAATGACTCATCAGTGTCATGACCCCAATTCTAAGTCACACCGATCTAGCCTGTAACACCTCATATCACTTTGCGGCCTCACGCACGGTATTCCCACGGGTGTCGCCTTACCATGGCCCGGGACCGTTTGCGCCTTTTGGCTCATGTATATGATAGTGTTGCTAGCATCCGTATGACAGAGAACCCGGGCCGACATGACTAGTCGTGAACCCAAAGTGGCACTAACTTATGGGGACAGGCATACATGAATCAACATCGAGCATGTCGGTCAGCAGCGTGCGAATCCGGGCTGTAGCACTGGGCTAACAGGACTCCGGGAACCCAGGCTGTAGCAGGCTAGGCAGGACTCCGGATGTCACCGCGTGACATTTCCCCAAAGGGACACACACAGGAACGAAGTGAATCACATGCCGGCCAGTCAAGTGTTCTGGAGCAGTAGTGCTGGGCTAGCAGGACTCCGGTGAACCGGGCTGTAGCGGACTACTATGGCTCATGGAAGCACAAGACTACATTTCCCCATAAGAGAGGCTACCAAGGATAAACCACTAGGTTGTCGGATCCCACACATACCAAGCATTTCAATAATACACACAATATGCTCGATATGTGTAAATACAACATGGCATCACAACATAACTCTATGACTCAAGTATTTATTCATTAGGTTCCGAGGAGCCAAGTATTACAAACATGGGTCTCATGACCCCAACATACACAGCATACAAGCAACAAGCACATGCGGAAGCTTAACTTGTCTGAGTACAGACAACTACAAATGAAGAAGGCTGAGAAGCCTGACTATCTACAAGACCCTGCCGAGGGCACAAGATCGTAGCTGAGGTAACAAGCTAAATGTCGAAGTCCACGCGGAACTACTAGCGAGACTGACGTCTCTCTGCAAAAATATAAAATAGGCAAACGTGAGTACAAATGTACCCAGCAAGACTTACATCAGAACTAACTACATATGCATCGGTATCAACAAAGGGGGTAGTGGAGTTTAACTACAGCAAGCCAGCTTTGACTCAGTGGCTAACCTAAAGTATGACTGCAAGTAACTCTTTTGAGGTGGCGCACACGAGTCCACATATTCACCATATCAATACACCACTATGGATCCGCTCCCATCTCCCTACGAGAAGGCCATCCATAGCACTCGCGCTTATCTTGTGAGTTTTAGAATATCCACTTTCAGTTGTCTATGAACTGTATAGGAAACCCAGAAGTCCTTTACCGCGGACATGGCTATTCACACACGCTCTCGCCACTTACCACCATGTACACGTCGTGTATCTCGGCAACCTTCAAGCGGAAGCCTGGCAAGGGAGTCGGCCACAACCTTACTAACCACACAAGTCTCTAGTCCAGGTTTATCGCCTATTCAGGTTCCATCCGCAAGGAAATCCGGCCAGGGTGTCCTCAACGGCCCCGAACGATGTGTGCAGGGTTCCCGAGACACCAAACGGGCGCCCGGTACACCTTGCCACGTGCCTACCACAACACATCCCACCCCTCGGGTCAGCATTGCGCACGGCCCCCAGCATACTACAAACACCAGAAACTACTTGCAACTCCTAGGTAGAGGACAAGAGCAGTTAATAAGTCGAGAGGGTCCATTGGTTTCAGGCCCAACGCGTGGTAGTAGCTGATCATGGATCACAAACACATAACTCAGTTCCTGAAGACGACTTCAATGAGACAACCCACCATGTACTCCTACGTGGCCTCTCACCGCTACCTTTACCAAATCGTGTTCACACACTTAGCTCACACACAGTAGGACATGTTCATCACCATTCCAATTCATCCCCGATCAATCAGACCTGACTCAACTCTAAGCAGTAGCAGGCATGACAAACAAGCATGAATGAGTAGGCACATCAGGGCTCAAACAACTCCTACTCATGCTAGTGGGTTTCATCTATTTACTGTGGCAATGACAGGTCATGCAGAGGAAAGGGGTTCAGCTACCGCATCATGTAATAGTTGAATCATTGTTGTCCTAATGAAGTAAAAGAGAGCAGGAGCGAGAGAGTGGGATTGTATTGGAATGAACAAGGGGGTTTTGCTTGCCTGGCACTTCTGAAGATAATATATTTCTTCATCGGTGTCATCGAACACGTCGTCGGAACCACGTCTACTGAGAGGGAACAATTATCGGCAAACAAGGAAGAACACAATCAATGCAATGCACAATATGATGCATGAATGTGACATGGCAATGATGTTATGATTTTTGCTAATGCATCTAGCAACAATTTAGAGGAAGTCCATATGAACCAAAGGTTCAGATGCAAGCTCCACATTAAGCACTTAAAATGCAATTATCATGTTTTCACTAATAGAGTAGGTATAAGTTTGTCTGTCATGCATGAAAATGGTCTAGATGGATAGATTGCATTTTTCTTATAATTTTTTGTATATAAATTATCTTCATCTGAGTTATGGTTGAATTACTATGAATTTTTGGAGTTTAAAGCAATTTCAGGAATTTCCAAAATTGTTTTTAATCTAGAAATTACATTATTGCGTCAGCACTACGTCAGGGTGACGTCAGCAGTCAACAGGCGTCGACCAGGTCAAACCTGACCAGTGGGACCCACTGGTCAGTGACCTAGTCAACTAACTAAGATAGTTAGCCCTAACTAACTGGGCAGGGCCCACTAGTCAGTGACTGTAGTAACTAACCTAACTAGTTAATTAGTGCTAAGTAGAGTAATTAGTCAGGTGGGGCCCGCAAGTCAATGAGAGAGAGGGGGAAGTCAAAGCAGGCAGTGGGGTCAACCCACGCCGGTCAACGGGTCAGCGGTCGCCGACGTTGAGCCGCCGGCGAGTCCAGACGCGGCGGTGCGCTGCGGGATTCGCCTACACAGCGCCGTTTGGCGCACGGAGCACGGCTACGGGATGCGGACGCTCGTCCGCATCCAACCGTGGTGGTGGCGAGGCCGGGGAGTGGCGCCGGCGACGAGCTCAGCGGCAGCCGAAGCTCGGTCGAGCTAGGGCTCGTTGCTGCAGTGGCCTAGGCAGGGCGGCGCTAGCACCTACGGCTCCTACGCGATGCGGGGAGTGCAATGGGCACAAGCCCGGGACCATATGGTCATCGGAGCACCACCGGCGACGAGCGCGGGCGGCGGCGCGTTCGGACGTCCATGGAGGAGCGACTACTGCGTACCAGGGAGGAAACAGAGAGTGGGGTTAGATGGAGAGGCTCACGGCGAGTGCGGTGGCGCCGGAGTTAGCTCGGGGGAGAGGCTGGTGCGGTCGGAACGGCGACGACAATCTCGGCGGCCGGAGTTGGGGAAGACGGCGTCAGCGGCGACTCCAGGGCGGGCGAGCGCTCGGGGCTCGGCCTGCTCAACGTAGTCGACGTTGGCGGAGCGAATGGACACGGTGCGAGGGCGAGGCGTCTGCGGTGTCCGCGGCAACGGCGGGCGGCGGCAACGTGTGCGCTCGGTCGTTGCCGGGAGAGCGAGAGAGAGGAGCTGGGGAGGAGGGGGTGTGTCTGCGAGCTCGGGGGAGGAGTGGGTGATCGACCCAGGCCAGTAGAATGGCGAGGGGAGGAAGCAGGGCGGCGGGCAGGTGCGTGGCGCGCGCTGGTGCCGGCGTCAAGCACCTGCCTGCCTGCCTGGCTGAGTCAAGCAGCTCGCTGGAGCGGCTGCTGGGCTGGGCCGGCTAGGTGGGCCTGCTGTTGGGCTGCCAGGTAAGTTCTTCTCTCTCTGCTTTTCTCTATTTTGTTTCTGTTTTCTATTATTCTGTAGTCTTTAGGGTTTACTAAAAATACTTAAACAGATCCAAAAATCATGAAACTGCTCAATGCCACTGTTTGGAATATAACCAACAGTAAACATTTTAGTTTATGATTATTTGATCATTTAAAATATTCAATAGCATTTATATGCCCAAATGCAAATAATATATGATTTAATATGTCATGGAAAAATGTGCAACACCTCTGGTTATTACTTCTAGCATTTTCCAGAAATGATGAATATTTTTGAAAGCCATTTGGATTCATTGAGAATATTTTAGTTGAACCTAGTGAATTCCTTTGATGGTAGGGTTTAAACAATCCCCATTTCAAGTTCATTTGAAACTTAAACATGATGACACTCATGAGGCTAGCCTAGTGCATTGCCAGAAGCTAGGGATGTGACAACTCACCCCCACTAAACAAGAATCTCGTCACGAGATTCAAGCGTAGGGCAAGATGGAAGGGGGAACGCAAACTAACACAATCTTCATGATCCAGGATTTTGTACATGCCTGTCACATACAATTCCTATAGCCCTGCATTCTTAGTGATACTAGTAGCATCCTCAAATGAGGAATTTGTGATAATAGAGACAATTAAAGAATTTGCAGCAATAGAAGCATTTGAACTTTCAGGTGAAGAATTAGCAGATTCACATTCAATGCATTTCAAACATGGTGGAATGAATTCATCCTGAGCGGCACTGATCGGTTGAGCAAGCAATGAATCATGCTGCTTCTAAAGATCTTCATAACTCACCCTTAGCTTCTGAAGATCTTGCTTTCGTTGAAGAAATTCATAAGAAAGCTTCTCATGACCGGCTAAGAGAGTGTTATGATGACTTTGAAGATTATCAGTCAGAGTTTGAGTTTGATCCATTTCTTCACCCAACATATCATCGCTTTCATCTAGCATGTTTTGACCTTTTTCCAAAGCTCTTTGTTGTTTAGTGGCAAGGGAAGCAAGCTTGGTATAGCTGGGTCCAAATTCATCACCAGATTCATCATCACTAGACTCAGATAGGAAGTATTTAGTTACCTTGGCTCCTTTTGCCATAAGGCGTGGTGCGGAGGATGATGATTCATGATCGAAAGTCATCGTTTTGAGCGATTCATTGACTTCCTCAAACCAGGGATCATGACAAGTTCGATGACCTTCATAGACATCAGAGAGTCAATCCCAGATAAGCTTCGCATGGAAGAGATGCATAATGTACCTGAACTGATTTTGGGATAAGCAGGAGCAGATGACATCCTTCGCTATGATGTCAAGTCGAGTGTACTTGTGAATATCATCAGCCTCCGCCATCTTGCAAAGATCAGTAACACCAATCTCAGTGATGGTCTACAACTCGCTGTCTATCGCCATGCGACGCTTCTTCATCATGGCCTTCCACTTGGGATAATCATGACCGTCAAAGATGGGGCATGTCACTTTCTTCATTCCTGCAGTCGACTCTAGGCGGTTAAACCAAAATCACACAGAACATGGGAGTACCTTGCTCTGATACCAATTGAAAGTGCGTTATATCAACTAGAGGGGGGGTGAATAGGTGATTTTTACAAATTCGTCACTGAGGAATTTCAAGGTGAGGAAATTCCTAAGTCACGAACAACAAGCAGCGGAATAAGTACTCAGATGCAAGCGTAACAGTGCAATAACATAGTCATCATGATGAAATGAGAACAAGCAAAGAGTACAAGTAACATGAACATAGGATAAGCAGGCTGAAGACAAACTGACTGAAGAAATAAAATTGAGGAAATTGAGAAAGTCTTCAGTCAAAGTCTTCAAACAGTAATGATCAAGTACGTCAACACAGAAATGAGGAAATAGAACCAGTAGCTTCATGAAGTCGATGATTTGGTAGACCAGTTCCAACTGCTGTGACAGTCATACGTCTAGTTTGAGAGGCTAGGTATTTAAACCTGAGGACACACGGTCCCGGACACACAGTCCTCACCATGATCTCCTTGAGCTAAGGTCACACAGACCTCGCCCAATCACTCATGGTAAGTCTTCAGGTGACTTCCAAACCTTCACAGACTCGGTCACTCGGCTATCCACAATTTCCTCTTGGATGCTCTAGACCATGATGCCTAACCGTCTGGAGGATGCATAGTCCTCAAAGGTAACAAGCATTGGTTCCACACAGGAACAATCTCTTCAGTGATGCTCAATCACTTTGGGTTTGTAGGTGTTTGGGTTTGGGTTTTCCTCACTTGATGATTTTCGGTCAAAGTCCTCGGAGGGTGGGATGCTCTCAATGACAAGTGTCAGTTTCTCCCGAAGCAGCCAACCAGCTAGTTGTTGTAGGGGGTGGCTATTTATAGCCCAGGGAGCAGCCCGACATGATAAGACATAAATGACCTTCCATGATATGACCGTTAGGTGGGTAGATATTTTGGGACAGCTGGCGCATAGCACAACAATGGTCGGATATTTGAGTATCAAATTCCTCAGGGATATCATGTTCCTCACTTGTAGGCGTGAATTCCTAACTCCTCAGTCAGAACAAGTTCCACAGAGACCAAAAGATCTTCGTCTCTGTCACTTAAGAAATTGACTGAACTATATGAGATTTCCAATGGCTTCACTCGAAAGGATTGGGTAGGTGTACGATTTTGAGATCAGCATCACTTGGAAACTTTTCCTTAGTTTTACCTCGACCCCCTTTAACAGTACAGTGTTTCCTATGACTCAAGAAAGAAAAAATGAAACTATGAAAACAAAAGTCTTCACGCTTCATAATCCTCGCATGAATATCAAGTCTTCATGGTCACACCAATTTCTTCACTTTCAAAGTCTTCAGAAAACCAAAGTCTTCAGCTGAAGACATTCATTTTTAGGGGTCAACTTTCATCGTAAATATCAAACTCCTCATAGACTTATAGATCTGTGTACACTCACAAACACATTCGTCCCTTAACCTATAATTCTCCAATACCCCAAAATGACTAAGGGGCACTAGATGCACTTAAAGATGGCACATACAAATTTGCTTAGAACGGCCAAAGAATACGGCATATAGGTAGGTATAGTGGACTCATGTGGCAAAACTGGTTTAAAGGGTTGTGGATGCAGAAGTAGTGATCATACTTAGTGCAAAATGAAGGCTAGCAAAATATTGAGAAGCGACCAACCAAGAAACGAATAATCTCATAAGCGAGCATTAAGCATTATTAACACCGAATAATGCACCACAAGTAGGATGTAATTTCATTGCTTGACGACTATTGACATTCGTGCTTGCATAGGGAATCACAAACCTTAACACCAATGTTCTTACTAAAGCCCAATTACTCATCAACATGACCCACATATCACATCATCATATCTCAAAACTATTACAAGGAATCAAGTTTATTTTGTCTAATGATCTTCATGAAAGTTTTTATTATATCCTTCTTTGATATCTATCACTTTGGGACTAATATTCATGTGTTGCTTTTGGTAAGCTCAAACAAATATAAGTGAAGATCATGAGCATAATTTTTCTTTCTCTCAAAATAATTTAAGTGAATCAAGAGAGAATTTCGTGAAAATTTTACTAACTCTCAAATAAATATAAGTGTAGCAAGAGAGCATTTCTTCAAAATACTAAAGTACTCCATGCTCAAAAAGATATAAGTGAAGCACTAGAGCAAATCCATAGCTCATAAAAATTTAAGTGAAGCATAGAGAGCTATTCTAACAAGTCATGGCATAATTTTGGCTCTCTCAAATAGGAGTTTCCAGCAAGGATTCAAGACTTAAAAAGAAAAACAAAAAAAGCAAAGACTCATATCATACAATACGCTCCAAGCAAAACTCATAGTATGGGACGAATAAAAATATAGCTTCGAGTAAAATACCGATGGTCGTTAGAAGAAAGAGGGGATGCCACTCGGGGGCATCCCCAAGCTTAGTTGCTTGCTTCTCTTTGGATAATAACTTGGGGTTCCATGGGCATCCCCAATCTTAGGCTCTTCTTACTCCTTATTCCTTCATCCATTGTAAGATAACCCAAAACTTGAAAACTTCAATCACACAAAACTCAACAAAACCTTCGTGAGATCCGTTAGTATAAGAAAGAAAAACACTACTATATGTACTGTATCAAACCGATTCATATTTTATTCTTGCATTATATCTACTGTATTCCAACTTTTCTATGGCAAAAACTCATCAATGAAGACCATAAAATCATCAAAACAAGCACACAACGCAAAGAAAACAGAATCTGTCAAAAACAGAACGGTCTGTAGCAATCTGGATATTTCGAATACTTCTGTAACTCCAAAAATTCTGAAAAATTAGGACAACCTTAGAAATTTGTATATTAATATTCTGCAAAAAGAATCAACTCATAAGTACTCTTCTGTGAAAAAATAGAATTATTTTCGTGAGCGCGAAAGTTTCTATTTTTCAGCATGATTAAATAACTATCAGCCAAGAAGATCCAAAAGGATTTGCTTGGCTCAAACACTACTTAAAACACAAAAAACACAATCATAACAATAGAATAATTGTGCAAACACTCAAGTATAGAAAGCAAAAAGCAAAAATAAAATTTATTCATTGGGTTGCCTCCCAACAAGCGCTATAGTTTTACGCCCCTAGCTAGACTAAATCAAGGATCTAAGTTCTGTCGTCCTTGTCCAACTGTTCAATCAAACACTTAGAACTCTTCAAAGATTTAGCATAAAGATTTTCAAAGACAATACTCCTAGGAACAAATTTAAAGAATTCATTCTTGCCAAAAGGGTCTCTTATCACTTCAACAAAATCCGGGTGAATACTACTCATCTTAGGATCTTCTTTATTGCCATTACTAGAAGTTGCACCCTTGTGCTTGGTCACTTGAGTAGCTTTGCCAATATTTACGGGAGTTTTTTCAATAGTTTTAGTGGAAGCAAAAGCCATGCTTAAATTACTAAAGATTTCTTCTAGTTTATCAATCCGAGACGGGCTTTCTTTTATTATTTCATGGATTATGGTCCCCTTTTCTTTTAACAACTTAAAAACTTCTCCCGCTTTTGACCCAATCTTGGTGGCAAAATTATGCATCTTTTTATCCATATTTTCAATATGATCTTCGATAAGCATTTTGTTTTCAATAGCATCTAATCTTTCCATAACATGCTCAAGAGTCAAAGTTGTTTCATTAATCATAAGAGGTGGTGAGCCCACTAAATTTCCCATAGCATTAAAAGCATCAAGAGACGGACACATCAAAAAATTTCCACCGGTAATCGTATCAAGGACGAATCTGGACCAAGTAGTGATCCCACATAAAAACAACAAAGAAGAACAACGGTAGATTGCTTACGGGTAGATCTATTATGAGCATTGCAAATCCTATACCAAGTATCTTTTAAATTCTCTCCTCCCCTTTGTTGGAAGTTGAGAACTTCGTTCTCGGGAGTGCATGCAATAGAGGAGGAACTATCCATAACGGCAAAAGTGGCAAGCAAGATTGCACACAAAAACAGATCCGCCAGGAAAACGGCGAACGAAAAAGAGGGCAAATAAAACGGCAAATTTTTGTGAAGTGTGGGAGAGCAAAACAAGAGGCAAATGGAAAATAATGTGAATTGCGAGGAGATGAGATTTGTGATTGGGAACCTGGTATATGTTGAACATCCTCCTCGGCAATGGCGCCGGAAATTGGTGTGTGGCCGGGAAACTATCTTGACTTGATCCTCCCCGGCAACGGCACCAAAATTCCTTTTGATGCGGCTTGAAGCTACGTCGGTATTTCCCCAAAGAGGAAAGGATTATGCAGCACATCAGCGGTAGATAATTCCCTCAGTGATGAAACCAAGGTTATCGGACCAGTAGGAGAACCAAGCAACACAACGTAAACAGCCCATGCACACAAATAACAAATACTCGAAACCCGACGTGTAAAAGGGGTTGTCAATCCCTTTCGGGTAGCGGCGCCCTAAGATAGGCAAATGGACGTGAGAGAGTTGCAAATATTGATAGATCGAATGCCAAATAAAATAAATTGCAGCAAGGAAAAATAGACCGCAAAGGCAAATATATGAGAAAGAAGAGACCCGGGGGCCGTAGGTTTCACTAGTGGCTTCTCTCGAGAAAAATAGAAAACGGTGTGTGAAAAAATTGCTGTTGGGCAATTGATAGAACTTCAAATAATCATGACGATATCCAGGCAATGATCATTATATAGGCATCACGTCCAATATTAGTAGACCGACTCCTGCCTGCATCTACTACTATTACTCCACACATCGACCGCTATCCAGCATGCATCTAGTGTATTAAGTTCAAGAAGAAACGGAGTAATGCAATAAGAACGATGACATGATGTAGACAAGATCTATTTATGTAGAATAGACCCCATCATTTTATCCTTAGTAGCAATTATACATACGTGTCGGTTCCCCTTCTGTCACTGGGATCAAGCACCGTAAGATCAAACCCACTACAAAGCACATCTTTCCATTGCAAGATAAATAGATCAAGTTGGCCAAACAAAACCCAAATATCGGAGAAGAAATACGAGGCTATAAGCAATCATGCATATAACAGATCAAAAAAGACTCAAATAACTTTCATGGATAAAAAGATAGATCTGATCATAAACTCAAAGTTCATCGGATCCCAACAAACACACCGCAAAAAGAGTTACATCATATGGATCTCTAGGAGACCATTGTATTGAGAATCAAAGGAGAGAGAGGAAGCCATCTAGCTACTAAATACGGACCCGAAGGTCTACAAAGAACTACTCACGGATCATCGGAGAGGCACCAATGGAAGTGGTGAACCATCCGTGATGGTGTCTAGATTGGATCTGGTGGTTCTGGACTCTGCGGTGGCTAGAATTGATTTTCATCGACTCCCCTAGGGTTTCTAGAATATTGGGGTATTTTAGAGCAAAGAGTCGGTTCAGGGGGCACCCGAGGTGGGCACAACCCACCAGGGCGCGCCTGGGCCTCCTGGCGTGCCCTAGTGGGTGGTGCTCCCCTCAGAGCACCCCCAGGTGCTTCTTCGGCCCACTGGATGTCTTCTGGTCCAAAAAAATCTCCAAAAATTTTCGCTGCATCTGGACTCCGTTTGGTATTGATTTCCCGCGATGTGAAAAACATGCAGAAAACAGCAACTAGCACTTGGCGCTATGTCAATAGGTTAGTACCAAAAAATGATATAAAATGGTTATAAAACATCCAAGAATGATAATATAACAACATGGAATAATCAAAAATTATAGATACGTTGGAGATGTATCACCAAACCATAGTTCATACGGTGTCATCTCCATGGACTTAGATGGTGCCCTTGAAAGAAATATGCCCTAGAGGCAATAATAAAGTTATTATTTATTTCCTTATATCATGATAAATGTTTATTATTCATGCTAGAATTGTATTAACTGGAAACTTGATACACGTGTGAATATATAAACAAACAGAGTGTCACTAGTATGCCTCTACTTGACTAGCTCGTTAATCAAACATGGTTATGTTTCCTAGCCATAGACATAAGTTGTCATTTGATTAACGGGATCACATCATTAGGAGAATGATGTGATTGACTTGACCCATTCCGTTAGCTTAGCACTCGATCGTTTAGTATGTTGCTATTGCTTTCTTCATGACTTATACATGTTCCTATGACTATGAGATTATGCAACTCCCGTTTACCGGAGGAACACTTTGTGTGCTACCAAACGTCACAACATAAATGGGTGATTATAAAGATGCTCTACAGGTGTCTCCAAAGGTACTTGTTGGGTTGGCGTATTTCGAGATTAGGATTTGTCACTCCAATTGTCGAAAAGGTATCTCTGGGCCCACTCGGTAATGCACATCACTATAAGGCTTGCAAGCATTGTGACTAATGAGTTAGTTGCGGGATAATGTGTTACGGAACGAGTAAAGAGACTTGCCGGAAACGAGATTGAACTAGGTCTCGAGATACCGACGATCAAATCTCGGGCAAGTAACATACCGGTGACAAAGGGAACAACGTATGTTGTTATGCGGTCTGACCGATAAAGATCTTCGTACAATATGTGGGAGCCAATATGGGCATCCAGGTCCCGCTATTGGTTATTCACCGGATACGTGTCTCGGTCATGTCTACATAGTTCTCGAACCCGTAGGGTCCGCACGCTTAACGTTACGATGACAGTTTTATTGAGTTTTGATGTACCGAAGGAGTTCGGAGTCCCGGATGAGATCAGGGATATGACGAGGAGTCTCGAAATGGTCGAGACGTAAAGATCGATATATTGGATGACTATATTCGGACTTCGGAAAGGTTCCGAGTGATTCGGGTATTTTTCGGAGTACGGGAGAGTTACGGGAACTCGTATTGGGCCTTAATGGGCCATACGGGAAAGGAGAGAAAGGCCTCAAAAGGTGGCCGCACCCCTCCCCATGGTCTGGTCCGAATTGGACTAGGGAAGGGGGGTGCACCCTTCCTTCTTTCTCCTTTCCCCTTCCCTTCTCCTACTCCCACAAGGAAAGGAGTTGTCCTACTCCCGGTGGGAGTAGGACTCCCCCCTATGGCGCGCCTCTCCCCTTGGCCGGCTGCCTCCCCCTTGCTCCTTTATATACGGGGGCAGGGGGGCACCCCAGAGACACAACAATTGATCCTTGAGATCTCTTAGCCGTGTGCGGTGCCCCCCTCCACCATATTACACCTCGATAATACCGTTGCGGAGCTTAGGCGAAGCCCTGTGTCAGTGGAACATCATCATCGTCACCACGCCGTCGTGCTGACGAAACTCTCCCTCAACACTCGGCTGGATCGGAGTTCGAGGGACGTCATCGAGCTGAACGTGTGTAGAACTCGCAGGTGCCGTACGTTCGGTACTTGATCGGTCGGATCGTGAAGACATACGACTACATCAACCGCGTTGTGACAACGCTTCCGCTGTCGGTCTACGAGGGTACGTGGACAACACTCTCCCCTCTCGTTTCTATGCATCACCATGATCTTGCGTGTGCGTAGGAATTTTTTTGAAATTACTACGTTCCCCAACAGTGGCATCCGAGCCTGGTTTTATGCGTTGATGCTATGCACAAGTAGAACACAAGTGACTTGTGGACGGTATAAGTCATACTGCTTACCAGCATGTCATACTTTGGTTCAGCGGTATTGTGAGATGAAGCGGCCCGGACCGACATTACGCGTACGCTTACGCGAGACTAGTTTCACCGTTGCGAGCACTCGTTGTTTAAAGGTGACCGGCGGGTGTTTGTCTCTCTCACTTTAGTTGAACCGAGTGTGGCTACGCCCGGTCCTTGCGAAGGTTAAAACAGCACCAACTTGACAAACTATCGTTGTGGTTTTGATGCGTAGGTAAGAACGGTTCTTGCTAAGCCCGTAGCAGCCACGTAAAATATGCAACAACAAAGTAGAGGACGTCTAACTTGTTTTTGCAGGGCATGTTGTGACGTGATATGGTCAAGACATGATGTGATATAATGTGTTGTATGAGATGATCATGTTTTGTAACCGAGTTATCGGCAACTGGCAGGAGCCATATGGTTGTCGCTTTATTGTATGAGATGCAATCGCCATGTAATAGTTTTACTTTATCACTAAGCGGTAGCGATAGTCGTAAAAGCAATAACTTGGCGAGATGACAACGATGCTACGATGGAGATCAAGGTGTCGCGCCGGTGACAATGGTGATCATGACGGTGCTTCGGAGATGGAGATCACAAGCACGGTGCGTCGGAGATGGAGATCACAAGCACAAGATGATGATGGCCATATCATATCACTTATATTGATTGCATGTGATGTTAATCCTTTATGCATCTTATCTTGCTTTGTTTGACGGTAGCATTATAAGATGATCCTTCACTAAATTATCAAAGTATAAGTGTTCTCCCTGAGTATGCACCGTTGCGAAAGTTCTTCGTGCTGAGACACCACGTGATGATCGGGTGTGATAGGCTCTACGTTCAAATACAATGGGTGCAAAACAGTTGCACACGCGGAATACTCAGGTTAAACTTGACGAGCCTAGCATATAACAGATATGGCCTCGGAACACGGAGACTGAAAGGTCGAGCGTGAATGTATAGTAGATATGATCAACATAGTGATGTTCACCATTGAAACTACTCCATCTCACGTGATGATCGGACATGGTTTAGTTGATATGGATCACGTGATCACTTAGAGGATTAGAGGGATGTCTATCTAATTGGAAGTTCTTAAGTAATATGATTAATTGAACTTAAATTTATCATGAACTTAGTCCTGATAGTATTTTGCAAATTATGTTATAGATCAATAGCTCGCGTTGTTGCTTCCCTGTGTTTATTTTTGATATGTTCCTAGAGAAAAATTATGTTGAAAGTTGTTAGTAGCAAAGATGCGGATTGGATCCGTGATCTGAGGATTATCCTCATTGCTGCACAGAAAATTATGTCCTTGATGCACCGCTAGGTGACAGACCTATTGCTGGAGCAGATGCAGACGTTATGAACGTTTGGCTAGCTCAATATGATGACTACTTGATAGTTTAGTGCACCATGCTTAACGGCTTAGAATCAGGACTTCAAAGACGTTTTGAACGTCATGGACCATATGAGATGTTCCAGGAGTTGAAGTTAATATTTCAAGCGAGTACCCGAGTTGAGAGATATGAAGTCTCCAACAAGTTCTATAGCTAAAAGATGGAGGAGAATCGCTCAACTAGTGAGCATGTGCTCAGATTGTCTGGGTACTACAATCGCTTGAATCAAGTGGGAGTTAATCTTCCACATAAAATAGTGATTGACAGAATTCTCTAGTCACCATCACCAAGTTAGTAGAACTTCGTGATGAACTATAGTATGCAAGGGATGACGAAAGTAATTCCCGAGCTCTTCGTGATGCTGAAATCGACGAAGGTAGAAATCAAGAAAAACATCAAGTGTTGATGGTTGACGAGACCACTAGTTTCAAGAAAAGGGCAAAGGGAAGAAGGGGAACTTCAAAAAGAACGGCAAGCAAGTTGCTACTCAAGTGAACAAACCCAAGTCTGTACCTAAGCCTGAGACTAAGTGCTTCTACTGCAAAGGGACTGGTCACTGGAAGCGGAACTACCCCAACTATTTGGTGGATAAGAAGGATGGCAAAGTGAACAAAGGTATATTGGATATACATGTTATTGATGTGTACTTACTAGTGTTTATAGCAACCCCTCAGTATTTGATACTGGTTCAGTTGCTAAAGAGTAGTAACTGAAATCAGGGAGTTGCAGAATAAACAGAGACTAGTAAAAAGGCGAGGTGACGATGTGTGTTGGAAGTAGTTCCAAGATTGATATGATCATCATCACACACTCCCTGTACTTTCGGGATTAGTGTTGAAACTAAATAAGTGTTATTTGGTGTTTGCGTTGAGCATGAATATGATTTGATCATGTTTATTGCAATACGGTTATTCATTTAAGTTAGAGAACAATTGTTGTTCTGTTTACATGAATAAAAAACCTTCTATGGTCATACACACCAACGAAATTGGTTTGATGGATCTCGATCGTAGTGATGCACATATTCATAATATTGAAGCCAAAAGATGCAAAGTTAATAATGATAGTGCAACTTATTTGTGGCACTGTCGTTTAGGTCATATTGGTGTAAAGCGCGTGAAGAAACTCCATACTGATGGGATTTTGTAATCACTTGATTATCAATCACTTGATGCTTGCGAACCGTGCCTCATGGGCAAGATGACTAAAAACGCCGTTCTCCGGAACTATGGAGAGAGCAACAGATTTGTTCGAAATCATACATACAGATGTATGTGGTCCGATGAATATTGAGGCTCGTAGCAGGTATCATTATTATCTGACCTTCACAGATGATTTGAGGAGATATGGGTATATCTGCTTGATGAAACATAAGTCTGAAGCATTTGAAAAGTTCAAAGAATTTCAGAGTGAAGTAGAAAATCATCGTGACGAGAAAATAAGGTTTCTATGATTTGATCACGGAGACAAATATTTGAGTTACGAGTTTGGTCTTCAATTAAAACAATGTGGAATAGTTTCACAAATTCACGCCACCTGGAACACCATGGTGTAATGGTGTGTCCGAACATCGTAACCGTACTTTATTAGATATGGTGCGATATATGATGTCTCTTACCGATCTACCACTATCGTTTTGGGGTTATCCATTAGAGACAGCTGCATTCACGTTAAATAGGGTGCCATCTAAATCCGTTGAGACGACATCTTATGAACTATGGTTTGGCAAGAAACCAAAGTTGTCGTTTCTTAAAGTTTGGGGTTGCGATGCTTATGTGAAAAAGTTTCATCCTGATAAGCTCAAACCCAAATCGGAGAAATGTGTCTTCATAGGATACCCAAAGGAGACAGTTGGGTACACCTTCTATCACAGATCCGAAGGCAAGACATTCGTTGCTAAGAATGGATCCTTTCTAGAGAAGGAGTTTCTCTCGAAAGAAGTGAGTGGGAGGAAAGTAGAACTTGATGAGGTAACTGTACCTGATCCCTTATTGGAAAGTAGTTCATCACAGAAATCTGTTCCTGTGACTCCTACACCAATTAGTGAGGAAGTTAATGATGATGATCATGTAACTTCAGATCAAGTTACTACCAAACCTCGTAGGTAAACCAGAGTAAGATCCGCACCAGAGTGGTACGGTAATCCTGTTCTGGAGGTTATGTTACTAGACCATGACGAACCTATGAACTATGAAGAAGCGATGGTGAGCCCAGATTCCGCAAAATTGCTTGAGGCCATGAAATCTGAGATGAGATCCATGTATGATAACAAAGTGTGGACTTTGGTTGACTTGCCCGATGATCGGCAAGCAATTGAGAATAAATGGACCGTCAAGAGGAAGACGGACGCTGATAGTAGTGTTACTATCTACAAAGCTAGAATTGTCGCAAAAAGGTTTTTCGACAAGTTCAAAGTGTTGACTACGATGAGAGTTTCTCACTCGTATCTATGCTTAAGTCTGTCCGAATCATGTTAGCAATTGCCGCATTTTATGAAATATGGCAAATGGATAAACAAAACTGCATTCCTTAATGGATTTATTAAAGAAGAGTTGTATATGATGCAACCAGAAGGTTTTGTCAATCCTAAAGGTGCTAACAAAATATGCAAGCTCCAGCGATCCATCTATGGACTGGTGCAAGCATCTCGGAGTTGGAATATACGCTTTGATAAGTTGATCAAAGGATATAGTTTTATACAGACTTGCGGTGAAGCCTGTATTTACAAGAAAGTGAGTGGGAGCACTACAGCATTTCTGATAAGTATATGTGAATGACATATTGTTGATCGGAAATAATGTAGAATTATTCTGCAAAGCATAAAGGAGTGTTTGAAAGGAGTTTTTCAAAGAAAGACCTCGGTGAAGCTGCTTACATATTGAGCATCAAGATCTATAGAGATAGGTCAAGACGCTTGATAAGTTTTTCAATGAGTACATACCTTAACAAGATTTTGAAGTAGTTCAAAATAGAACAGTCAAAGAAAGAGTTCTTGCCTGTGTTACAAGGTGTGAAATTGAGTAAAGACTCAAAGCCCGACCACGGCAAAAGATAGAAAGAGAATGAAAGTCATTCCCTATGCCTTGGCCATAGGTTCTATAAAGTATGCCATGCTGTGTACCAGATCTATTGTATACCCTACACTAATTTTGGCAAGGGAGTACAATAGTGATCTAGGAGTAGATCACTAGACAGCGGTCAAAATTATCCTTAGTGGAATAAGGATATGTTTCTCGATTATGAAAGTGACAAAAGGTTCGTCGTAAAGGGTTACGTCGATGCAAGTTTTGACACTAATCTAGATGACTCTAAGTCTCGGTCTAGATACATATTGAAAGTGGGAGCAATTAGCTAGAGTAGCTCCGTGCAGAGCATTGTAGACATAGAAATTTGCAAAATACTTACGGATCTGAATGTGACAGACCCGTTGACTAAAATTATCTCACAATCAAAACATGATCACACCTTAGTATTCTTTGGGTGTTAATCACATAGCGATGTGAACTAGATTATTGACTCTAGTAAACCCTGTGAGTGTTGGTCACATAGAGATGTGAACTATCGGTGTTAATCACAAGGTGATGTGAATTATTGATGTTAAATCACATGGCGATGTGAACTAGATTATTGACTGTAGTGCAAGTGGGAGACTGAAGGAAATATGCCCTAGAGGCAATAATAAAGTTATTATTTATTTCCTTATATCATGATAAATGTTTATTATTCATGCTAGAATTGTATTAACTGGAAACTTGATACATGTGTGAATATATAGACAAACAGAGTGTCACTAGTATGCCTCTACTTGACTAGCTCGTTAATCAAAGATGGTTATGTTTCCTAGCCATAGACATAATTTGTCATTTGATTAACGGGATCACATCATTAGGAGAATGATGTGATTGACTTGACCCATTCCGTTAGCTTAGCACTCGATCGTTTAGTATGTTGCTATTGCTTTCTTCATGACTTATACATGTTCCTATGACTATGAGATTATGCAACTCCCGTTTACCGGAGGAACACTTTGTGTTCTACCAAACGTCACAACGTAAATGGGTGATTATAAAGGTGCTCTACAGGTGTCTCCAAAGGTACTTGTTGGGTTGGCGTATTTCGAGATTAGGATTTGTCACTCCAATTGTCGGAGAGGTATCTCTGGGCCCACTCGGTAATGCACATCACTATAAGCTGTGCAAGCATTGTGACTAATGAGTTAATTGCGGGATGATGTGTTACGGAACGAGTAAAGAGACTTGCCGGAAACGAGATTGAACTAGGTATCGAGATACCGACGATCAAATCTCGGGCAAGTAACATACCGGTGACAAAGGGAACAACGTATGTTGTTATGCGGTCTGACCGATAAAGATCTTCGTAGAATATGTGGGAGCCAATATGGGCATCCAGGTACCGCTATTGGTTATTGACCGGAGACGTGTCTCGGTCATGTCTACATAGTTCTCGAACCCGTAGGGTCCGCACGCTTAATGTTACGATGACAGTTTTATTGAGTTTTGATGTACCGAAGGAGTTCGGAGTCCCGGATGAGATCGGGGATATGACGAGGAGTCTCGAAATGGTCGAGACGTAAAGATCGATATATTGGACGACTATATTCGGACTTCGGAAAGGTTCCGAGTGATTCGGGTATTTTTTGGAGTACCAGAGAGTTACGGGAATTCGTATTGGGCCTTAATGGGCCATACGGGAAAGGAGAGAAAGGCCTCAAAAGGTGGCCGCACCCCTCCCCATGGTCTGGTCCGAATTGGACTAGGGAAGGGGGGTGCACCCTTCCTTCTTTCTCCTTTCCCCTTCCCTTCTCCTACTCCCACAAGGAAAGGAGGAGTCCTACTCCCGGTGGGAGTATGGCTCCCCCCTATGGCGCGCCTCTCCCCTTGGCCGGCTGCCTCCCCCTTGCTCCTTTATATACGGGGGCAGGGGGGCACCCCAGAGACACAACAATTTATCCTTGAGATCTCTTAGCCGTGTGCGATGCCCCCCTCCACCATATTACACCTCGATAATACCGTTGCGGAGCTTAGGCGAAGCCCTGCGTCGGTGGAACATCATCATCGTCACCACGCCGTCGTGCTGACGAAACTCTCCCTCAACACTCGGCTGGATCGGAGTTCGAGGGACGTCATCGAGCTGAACGTGTGTAGAACTCGGAGGTGCCGTACGTTCGGTACTTGATCGGTCGGATCGTGAAGACGTACGACTACATCAACCGCGTTGTGATAACGCTTCCGCTGTCGGTCTACGAGGGTACGTGGACAACACTCTCCCCTCTCGTTGCTATGCATCACCATGATCTTGCGTGTGCGTATGAATTTTTTTGAAATTACTACCTTCCCCAACAGCCCTATTTAAAGTTAATGTAGTAGTCTCTAATGCATAACCCGAAAATGATAGTGGCAGATCGGCAAGAGACATCATAGAACGCACCATATCCAATAAGATACGATTACGACGTTCGGACACACCATTGCACTGTGGTGTTCTAGGTGGCGTCAACTGCGAGACAATTCCACATTGTCTTGAGTGATTGCCAAACTCATAACTCAGATATTCTCCCCCACGATCGGATCATAGGAATTTAATTTTCTTGTTACGATAAATCTCAACTTCACTCTGAAATTGCTTGAACTTTTCAAACGTTTCAGACTTATGCTTTATTAAGTAAATATACCGATATCTACTCAAATCATCGATGAAGGTGAGGAAATAACAATATCCACTGCACGCGTCAACACTCATCGGACCGCACACATCAGTATGCATGATTTCCAACAAGTCATTTGCCCGTTGCATTGTTTCGGAAAACAAGGTCTTAGTCATCTTGGCCATGAGGCATGGTTTGCACGTGTCAAGTGATTCAAAATCAAGTGACTCCAAAATTCCATCAACATGGAGTTTCTTCATGCGCTTTACACCAATGTGACCTAAGCGGCAGTGCCACAAGAAAGTGGTACTATCTTTATCACCTCTACATCTTTTGGCCTCAATGTTATGAACATGTGTATCACTACGATCGAGACTCCATAAACCATTCACATTGGGTGCATGAACATAGAAGGTATTATTCATGTAAATAGAATAACCATTATTCTCTGACTTAAATGAATAACTGTATTGCAATAAATACGATCTAATCATGTTCATGCTCAACGCAGACACCAAATAACATTTATCTAGGTTCAGCACTAATCCCGAAGGTAGAGGGAGCGTGCGATGGTCATCACATCAACCTCGGAAACACTTCCAAAACACATCGTCACCTCGCCCTTAGCTAGTCTCCGTTTATTCCGTAGCTTTTGTTTCAAGTTACCAATATTAGCAACTAAACCGGTATCTAATACCCGGGTGCTACTAGGAGTAGTTGTAAGGTACACATCAATAACACGTATATCGAATATACTTTTGTCGAAGTTGCCAGACTTCTTATCTACCAAGTATTTGGGGTAGTTCTGCTAACATTGACCATTCCCCTTACAATAGAAGCACTTAGTCTCGGGTTTGGGTTCAACCTTGGGTTTCTTCACTGGAGCGGCAACTGGCTTGCCATTCATGAAGTTTCCCTTCTTGCCCTTCCCCTTCTTTAAACTAGTGGTCTTGTTAACCATCAACACTTGATGCTCCTTCTTGATTTCTACCTTCGCGGCCTTAAGCACCACAAACAGCTCCGGGATCATCTCCATCCCTTGCGTGTTATAGTTCATCACGAAGTTCTAGTAGCTTGGTGATAGTGACTAGAGAACTCTGTCAATCACTATCTTATCTGGAAGATTAACTCCCACTTGATTCAAGCGATTGTAGCACCCAGACATTTTGAGCACTTGCTCACTATCTGAGCTATTCTTCTCCATCTTGTAGGAAGAGAACTTGTCAGAGGTCTCATACCTCTCAACATGGGCATGAACCTAAAATACCAATTTCAGCTCTTGGAACATCTCACATGTTCCATGGCGTTCAAAACCTCTTTGGAGCCCCGATTCTAAGCCGTAAAGCATGGCACACTTAACTATCAAGTAGTCATGAGAACGTTTCTGCCAGATGTTCATAACATCCACAGACGACGGTAAAGGGGTTGGCACACCGAGCAGTGCATCAGGGACATAAGCCTTATGTGCAACAGTGAGGGCAATCCTCAGACTATGGCCCTAGTCCGTATAATTGCTCACAATATCTTTCAACTTAGTCTTTCTCTAGGAACGTATTAAAACATGGAGCTACAGCGTGAGCTATTGATCTACAACATAATTTGCAAAGGGAACTTAGACTATTGTTCATGATAAGGAGTTCAATTAATCATACTACTTAAGAACTCCCACTCAAATCAACATCCCTCCTGTTGTTCGAGTGTAGCATGATCCAAATTCACCAAACCAAGTCCGATCATCATGTGAGATGAGGTGGTTTCAATGGTGAACATCTCCATGTTGATCATATCTACTATATGACTCATGCTCAACCTTTCAGCCTCCTCTGTTCTGAGGCCATGTCTGTACATGCTAGGCTCGTCAAGTTTAACCCAAGTGTTCCGCATGTGCAAAACTGGCTTGCACCCGTCGTATGTGAATGTAGTCTATCGCACTAGATCATCACGTGGTGCTTCGAAACGACGAACTTTCGTAACGGTGCACACATGGGGAGAACACAATTTTACCTTGAAATTTTAGTGAGGGATCACCTTATAATGCTACAGTCGTCCTAAGAAAAATAAGACGCATAAAAGGATTAACATCACATGCAAATCATAAGTGACATGATATGGCCATCAACTCGTGCTTTTGATCTCCATCTCCAAAGCACCGGCATGATCTCCATCATCACAGGCATGACACCATGATCTCCATCATCGTGTCGCCATCTGGGTTGTCACGCCAACCATGCTTCTACTATTATTGCTACCGCTTAGCGGTAAAGTAAAGCATTACATAGCGCTTAATGATTGACACGCAGGTCATACAATAATTAAAGACAACCCTTTGGCTCCTGCCGGTTGCCGTATGCATCGACATGCAGGTCGATATAAACTATTACAAACATGATCATCTCATACATCAAATATTTTTCATCATGTTTTTAGCCATATCATATCACAACATACCCTGCAAAAACAAGTTAGACGTCCTCTAATTGTTGTTGCATGTTTTACGTGGCTGCTACGGGTATCTAGCAAGAACAATTCTTACCTATGCAAAGCCACAACAGTGATATGCAAGTTGCTATTTAACCTTCTACAAAGACCGCCTTTGTCGAATCTGGTTCAACTATAGTGGGAGAGACAGACACCCGCCAGCCATCTTTAGGCAACAAAGTCACATGTCAGCCGATTGTACCGGTCTCATGTACGTGGACATGTAAGGTTGGTCCGGGCCGCTTCAGCCCACAATATCACTGAATCAATAAAAGACCAAGGAAGGAAGCAATCTAAATATCAACGGCCACAAACTCCTTTGTGTTCTACTCGTGATGTCATCGATGCATAGACCTAGATCATGATGCCACTATTGGGGAACATTGCATTGGAAACAAAAAAATTCCTACGCTCACCAAGATAAATCTAGGAGATGACCATCTACGAGAGGAGAGATTGCATCTACATACCCTTGTAGATCGCTAAGCGAAAGCGTTAAGAAACACAGTTGATGTAGCCGGACATCTTCGCGATCCAATCACGATCCGTCCCGTGAACTCCCGATCCATGTGCCGAACGGATGGCACCTCCGCGTTCAACACATGTACGGCTTGATGACGCCTTCACCTCCTCGATCCAGCGGGGCGTTCAACACATGTACGACATAAAGATTGATATATTGGATGACTATATTCGGACACCGGAATGGTTCCGAGGTGTATTGGGTATTTACCGGAGTACCGGGGGGTTAACGGAACCCCCCGGGGGGTTAATGGGACTTCATGGGATTTAGTGGAAGAGAGGAGGAGGCGGCCAAGTGGAGGGGCGCGCCCCCCAATCCCAATCTGAATTGGGAGGGGGCCGGCACCCCCTTCTCTTCTCTCCCTCTTCCCTTTCCTTCCCCTCCTAGTTGGACTAGGAAAGGGGGGAACCTACTCCTGGTAGGGGTAGGATTCCCCCCTTCGGGCGCACCCCATGAGGCCGGCTGGCCCCCTCCTCCACTCCTTTATATACGGGGGAGGGGGCACCCCATAGACACACAAGTTGATTTCTTAGCCGTGTGCGGTGCCCCCCTCCACAGATTTCCACCTCGGTCATATTGTCGTAGTGCTTAGGCGAAGCCCTGTGTCGGTAACTTCATCATCACCGTCAACACGTCGTCGTGCTAACGAAACTCTCCTTCAGCCTGAACTGGATCTAGAGTTCAAGGGACGTCACCGAGCTGAACGTGTGCAGATCGCGCAGGTGCCGTGCGTTCGATACTTGATCGGTAGGATCGCGAAGACGTTCGACTACATCAACTGCGTTACTTAACGCTTCCGCTTTCGGTCTACGAGGGTACGTGGACACACTCTCCCCGCTCGTTGCTATGCATCTCCAAGATAGATCTTGCATGACCGTAGGAATTTTTTTGAAATAATGTGTTCCCGTACATCTGAAGGAAATATGCCCTAGAGGCAATAATAAAGTATTATTTATTTCCTTATATCATGATAAATGTTTATTATTCATGCTAGAATTGTATTAACCGGAAACATAATACATGTGTGAATACATAGACAAACAGAGTGTCACTAGTATGCCTCTACTTGACTAGCTCGTTAATCAAAGATGGTTACGTTTCCTAGCCATAGACATGAGTTGTCATTTGATTAACAGGATCACCTCATTAGGAGAATGACGTGATTGACTTGACCCATTTCGTTAGCTTAGCACCCGATTGTTTAGTATGTTGCTATTGCTTTCTTCATGACTTATACATGTTCCTATGACTATGAGATTATGCAACTCCCGTTTACCGGAGGAACACTTTGTGTGCTACCAAACGTCACAACATAACTGGGTGATTATAAAGGTGCTCTACAGGTGTCTCCAAAGGTACTTGTTGGGTTGTCGTATTTCGAGATTAGGATTTGTCACTCCGATTGTCGGAGAGGTATCTCTGGGCCCACTCGGTAATGCACATCACTATAAGCCTTGCAAGCATAGTGACTAATGAGTTAGTTGCGGGATGATGTATTATGGAACGATTAAAGAGACTTGCCGGTAACGAGATTGAACTAGGTATCGAGATACCGACGATTGAATCTCGGGCAAGTAACATACCGATGACAAAGGGAACAACGTATGTTGTTATGCGGTCCGACCGATAAAGATCTTCGTAGAATATGTGGGAGCCAATATGGGCATCCAGGTCCCGCTATTGGTTATTGACCGGAGAGGTGTCTCGGTCATGTCTACATAGTTCTCGAACCCAAAGGGTCCGCACGCTTAAAGTTACGATGACAGTTATATTATGAGTTTATGTGATTTGATGTACTGAAGGTTGTTCGGAGTCCCGGATGTGATCACGGACATGGCGAGGAGTCTCGAAATGGTCGAGACTTAAAGATAGATATATTGGACGACTATATTCGAACACCGGAAGTGTTCTGGAGAAGTTTCGGATTAAACCGGAGTGCCGGAGGGTTACCGGAACCCCCCGGGGAAGTATTGGGCCTTGGTGGGCCTTGAGGGGAGAGAGAGGGCAGCAGCCAGGAGGTGGCGCGGCCCCTCCCAAGGGGAATCCTAGTTGGACTAGGAGAGGGGGGCGCAGCCCCCTTTCCCTCTCCCTCTCCCTCTCTTTCCTCCCCCCCCACTTTTCCTAGTAGGACTAGGAAAGGGGAGTCCTACTCCTACTAGGAGGAGGACTCCCCCTCTCTCCTTGGCGCGCCTAGGGAAGCCGGCCTCCCCCTTGCTCCTTTATATACGGGGGCAGGGGGGCACCTAAGTGCACACTTGATATACGATATTTTAGCCGTGTGCGGTGCCCCCCTCCACCAGATTACACCTCGATAATACCGTCGCGGAGCTTAGGCGAAGCCCTGCGTCGATGGAACATCATCATTGTCACCACGCTGTCGTGCTGATGAAACTCTCCCTCAACACTCGGCTGGATCGGAGTTCGAGGGACGTCATCGAGCTGAACGTGTGTAGAACTTGGAGGTGCCGTACGTTCGGTACTTGATCGGTCGGATCGTGAAGACGTACAACTACATCAACCGCGTTGTGATAACGCTTCCACTGTCGGTCTACGAGGGTACGTGGACAACACTCTCCCCTCTCGTTGCTATGCATCACCATGATCTTGCGTGTGCGTAGGAATTTTTTTGAAATTACTAAGTTCCCCAACAGTGGCATCCGAGCCTGGTTTTATGCGTTGATGCTATGCACGAGTAGAACACAAGTGAGTTGTGGGCGATATAATTCATACTACTTACCAGCATGTCTTACTTTGGTTCAGCGGTATTGTGAGATTAAGCGGCCCGGACCGACATTACGCGTACGCTTACGCGAGACTGGTTTCACCGTTCGGAGCACTCGTTTCTTAAAGGTGACTGGAGGGTCTCTGTCTCTCTCACTTTAGTTGAACCGAGTGTGGCTATGCCCGGTCCTTGCGAAGGTTAAAACAGCACCAACTTGACAAACTATCGTTGTGGTTTTGATGCGTAGGTAAGAACGGTTCTTCCTAAGCCCGTAGCAGCCACATAAAACATGCAACAACAAAGTAGAGGATGTCTAACTTGTTTTTGCAGGGCATGTTGTGATGTGATATGGTCAAGACATGATGTGATATAATGTGTTGTATGAGATGATCATGTTTTGTAACCGAGTTATCGGCAACTGGCAGGAGCCATATGGTTGTCGCTTTATTGTATGAGATGCAATCGCCATGTAATAGTTTTACTTTATCACTAAGCGGTAGCGATAGTCGTAAAAGTAATAAGTTGGCGAGACGACAACGATACTACGATGGAGATCAAGGTGTCGAACCGGTGACGATGGTGATCACGATGGTGCTTCGGAGATGGAGATCACGAGCACGGTGCTTCGGAGATGGAGATCACAAGCACGAGATGATGATGGCCATCTCATATCACTTATATTGATTGCATGTGATGTTAATCCTTTATGCATCTTATCTTGCTTTGATTGACGGTAGCATTATAAGATGATCTCTCACTAAAATTTCAAGACAAAAGTGTTCTCCCTGTGTATGCACCGTTGCGAAAGTTCTTCGTGCTGAGACACCACGTGTTAATCGGGTGTGATAGGTTCTACGTTCAAATACAACGGGTGCAAAACAGTTCCACACGCGGAATACTCAGGTTAAACTTGACGAGCCTAGCATATATATAGATATGGCCTCGGAACACAGAGACCGAAAGGTCGAGCGTGAATCATATAGTAGATATGATCAACATAGTGATGTTCACCATTGAGACTACTCCATCTCACGTGTTAATCGGACATGGTTTAGTTGCTTTGGATCATGCAATCACTTAGATGATTAGAGGGATGTCTATCTAAGTGGGAGTTCTTAAGTAATATGATTAACTGAACTTAAATTTATCATGAACTTAGTACGTGATAGTATCTTGCTTGTCTATGTTGTAGATAAATGGCCCGTGCTGTTGTTTCGTTGAATTTTAATGTGTTCCTTGAGAAAGCTAAGTTGAAAGATGATGGTAGCAATTACACGGACTGGGTCCGTAACTTGAGGATTATCCTCATTGCTGCACAGAAGAATTACGTCCTGGAAGCACCGCTAGGTGCCAGGCCTCCTGCAAGAGCTACGCTAGAAGTTATGAACGTCTGGCAAAGCAAAGCTGATGACTACTCAATAGTTCAGTGTGCCATGCTTTACGGCTTAGAACCAGGACTTCAACGACGTTTTGAACGTCATGGAGCATATGAGATGTTCCAGGAGTTGAAGTTAATATTTCAAGCAAATGCCCGGATTGAGAGATATGAAGTCTCCAATAAGTTCTATAGCTGCAAGATGGAAGAGAATAGTTCTGTCAGTGAGCATATACTCAGAATGTCTGGGTATAATAATCACTTGATTCAACTGGGAGTTCAACTTCCGGATGATTGCGTCATTGAAAGAATTCTTCAATCACTGCCACCAAGCTACAAGAGCTTCGTGATGAACTATAACATGCAAGGGATGGATAAGACGATTCCCAAGCTCTTCGCAATGCTAAAGGCAGCGGAGGTAGAAATCAAAAAGGAGCATCAAGTGTTGATGGTCAGTAAAACCACTAGTTTCAAGAAAAAGGGCAAAGGGAAGAAGAAAGGGAACTTCAAGAAGAACAGCAAGCAAGCTGCTGTTCAGGAGAAGAAATCCAAGTCTGGTCCTAAGCCTAAAACTGAGTGCTTCTACTGTAAGCAGACTGGCCACTGGAAGCGGAACTGCCCCAAGTATTTGGCGGATAAGAATGATGGCAAGGTTAACAAAGGTATATGTGATATACATGTTATTGATGTGTACCTTACTAATACTCGCAGTAGCACCTGGGTATTTGATACTGGTTCTGTTGCTAATATTTGCAACTCAAAGCAGGGGCTACGGATTAAGCGAAGTTTGGCTAAGGACGAGGTGACGATGCGCGTGGGAAATGGTTCCAAAGTTGATGTGATCGACGTCGGCGCGCTACCTCTACATCTACCTTCGGATTAGTTTTAAACCTAAATAATTGTTATTTGGTGCCAGCATTGAGCATGAACATTATATCTGGATCTTGTTTAATGCGAGACGGTTATTCATTTAAATCAGAGAATAATGGTTGTTCTATTTATATGAATAATATCTTTTATGGTCATGCACCCTTGAAGAGTGGTCTATTTTTAATGAATCTCGATAGTAGTGATACACATATTCATAATGTTGAAGCCAAAAGATGCAGAGTTAATAATGACAGTGCAACTTATTTGTGGCACTGCCGTTTGGGTCATATCGGTGTAAAGTGCATGAAGAAACTCCATACTGATGGAATTTTGGAATCACTTGATTTTGAATCACTTGGTACTTGCGAACCGTGCCTTATGAGCAAGATGACCAAAACACCGTTCTCCGGAACTATGGAGAGAGCAACAGATTTGTTGGAAATCATACATACAGATGTATGTGGTCCGATGAATATTGAGGCTCGTGGCGGATATCGTTATTTTCTCACCTTCACAAATGATTTGAGCAGATATGGGTATATCTACTTAATGAAACATAAGTCTGAAACATTTGAAAAGTTCAAGGAATTTCAGAGTGAAGTTGAAAATCATCGTAACAAGAAAATAAAATTCGTACGATCTGATCATGGAGGAGAATATTTGAGTTATGAGTTTGGCCTACATTTGAAACAATGCGGAATAGTTTCGCAACTCACGCCACCTGGAACACCACAGCGTAATGGTGTGTCCGAACGTCGTAATCGTACTTTATCAGATATGGTGCGAACTATGATGTCTCTTACTGATTTACCGCTATCGTTTTGGGGTTATGCTTTAGAGACGGCTGCATTCACTCTAAATAGGACACCATCGAAATCCGTTGAGACGACGCCTTTTGAACTATGGTTTGGCAAGAAACCAAAGTTGTCGTATCTTAAAGTTTGGGGTTGCGATGCTTATGTGAAGAAACTTCAACCTGATAAGCTCGAACCTAAATCGGAGAAATGTGTCTTCATAGGATACCCAAAGGAGACCGTTGGGTACACCTTCTATCACAGATCCGAAGGCAAGATATTCGTTGCTAGGAATGGATCCTTTCTAGAGAAGGAGTTTCTCTCGAAAGATGTGAGTGGGAGGAAAGTAGAACTTGATGAGGTAACTGTACCTGCTCCCTTATTGGAAAGTAGATCATCACAGAAATCAGTTTCTGCGACACCTACACCAAGTAGTGAGGAAGTTAATGATAATGATCATGAAACTTCAGATCAAGTTATTACTGAACTTCGTAGGTCAACTAGATCAAGATCCGCACCAGAGTGGTACGGTAATCCTGTTCTGGAGGTCATGTTACTAGACCATGGCGAACCTACGAACTATGAAGAAGCGATGGTGAGCCCAAATTCCGCAAAATGGCTTGAAGCCATGAAATCCGAGATGGGATCCATGTATGAGAACAAAGTATGGACTTTGGTTGACTTGCCCGATGGTCGGCAAGCCATTGAAAATAAATGGATCTTCAAGAAGAAGACTGACGTTGATGGTAATGTTACTGTATATAAAGCTCGACTTGTTGTGAAAGGTTTTCGACAAGTTCAAGGGATTGACTACGATGAGACCTTCTCACCCGTAGCGATGCTTAAGTCTGTCCGAATCATGTTAGCAATTGCCACATTTTATGATTATGAAATTTGGCAAATGGATGTCAAAACTGCGTTCCTGAATGGATTTCTGGAAGAAGAGTTGTATATGATGCAACCGGAAGGTTTTGTCGATCCAAAGGGAGCTCACAAAGTGTGCAAGCTCCAGCGATCCATTTATGGACTGGTGCAAGCCTCTCGGAGTTGGAATAAATGTTTTGATAGTGTCATCAAAGCATTTGGTTTTATACAGACTTTTGGAGAAGCCTGTATTTACAAGAAAGTGAGTGGGAGCTCGATAGCATTTCTGATATTATATGTGGATGACATATTACTGATTGGAAATGATATAGAATTTCTGGATAGCATAAAGGGATACTTGAATAAGAGTTTTTCAATGAAAGACCTCGGTGAAGTTGCATATATATTAGGCATTAAGATCTATAGGGATAGATCAAGACGCTTAATTGGACTTTCACAAAGCACATACCTTGACAAAGTTTTGAAGAAGTTCAAAATGGATCAAGCAAAGAAAGGGTTCTTGCCTGTACTACAAGGTGTGAGATTGAGTAAGACTCAATGCCCGACCACTGCAGAAGATAGAGAGAAGATGAAAGATGTTCCCTATGCTTCAGCCATAGGCTCTATCATGTATGCAATGCTGTGTACCAGACCTGATGTGTCCCTTGCTACAAGTTTAGCAGGGAGGTACCAAAGTAATCCAGGAGTGGATCACTGGACAGCGGTCAAGAACATCCTGAAATACCTGAAAAGGACTAAGGATATGTTTCTCGTATATTGAGGTGACAAAGAGCTCATCGTAAGGGGTTACGTTGATGCAAGCTTTGACACTAATCCGGACGATTCGAAATCGCAAACCGGATACGTATTTACATTGAACGGTGGAGCTGTCAGTTGGTGCAGTTCCAAGCAAAGTGTTGTGGCGGGATCTACGTGTGAAGCGGAATACATAGCTGCTTCGGAAGCAGCGAATGAAGGAGTCTGGATGAAGGAGTTCATATCCGATCTAGGTGTCATACCTAGTACATCGGGACCAATGAAAATCTTTTGTGATAATACTGGTGCAATTGCCTTAGCAAAGGAATCCAGATTTCACAAGGGAACCAAGCACATCAGAAGACGCTTCAATTCCATCCGGGATTTAGTCCAGGTGGGAGACATAGAAATTTGCAAGATACATACGGATCTGAATGTAGCAGACCCGTTGACTAAGCCTCTTCCACGAGCAAAACATGATCAGCACCAAGACACCATGGGTGTAAGAATCATTACTATGTAATCTAGATTATTTACTCTAGTGCAAGTGGGAGACTGAAGGAAATATGCCCTAGAGGCAATAATAAAGTATTATTTATTTCCTTATATCATGATAAATGTTTATTATTCATGCTAGAATTGTATTAACCGGAAACATAATACATGTGTGAATACATAGACAACCAGAGTGTCACTAGTATGCCTCTACTTGACTAGCTCGTTAATCAAAGATGGTTATGTTTCCTAGCCATAGACATGAGTTGTCATTTGATTAACGGGATCACCTCATTAGGAGAATGACGTGATTGACTTGACCCATTTCGTTAGCTTAGCACCCGATCGTTTAGTATGTTGCTATTGCTTTCTTCATGACTTATACATGTTCCTATGACTATGAGATTATGCAACTCCTGTTTACCGAAGGAACACTTTGTGTGCTACCAAACATCACAACGTAACTGGGTGATTATAAAGGTGCTCTACAGGTGTCTCCAAAGGTACTTGTTGGGTTGGCGTATTTCAAGATTAGGATTCGTCACTCCGATTGTCGGAGAGGTATCTCTGGGCCCACTCGGTAATGCACATCACTATAAGCCTTGCAAGCATAGTGACTAATGAGCTAGTTGCGGGATGATGTATTACGGAACGAGTAAAGAGACTTGCCGGTAACGAGATTGAACTAGGTATCGAGATACCGACGATCGAATCTCGGGCAAGTAACATACCGATGACAAAGGGAACAACGTATGTTGTTATGCGGTCCGACCGATAAAGATCTTCGTAGAATATGTGGGAGCCAATATGGGCATCCAGGTCCCGCTATTGGTTATTGACCGGAGAGGTGTCTCAGTCATGTCTACATAGTTCTCGAACCCAAAGGGTCCGCACGCTTAAAGTTACGATGACAGTTATATTATGAGTTTATGTGATTTGATGTACCGAAGGTTGTTCGGAGTCCCGGATGTGATCACGGACACGACGAGGATTCTCGAAATGGTCGAGACGTAAAGATTGATATATTGGACGACTATATTCGGACACCGGAAGTGTTCCGGAGAAGTTTCGGATTAAACCGGAGTGCCGGAGGGTTACCGGAACCCCCGGGGAAGTATTGGGCCTTGGTGGGCCTTGAGGGGAGAGAGATGGCAGCAGCCAGAAGGTGGCGCGCCCCCTCCCAAGGGGAATCCTAGTTGGACTAGGAGAGGGGGGCGCAGCCCCCTTTCCCTCTCCCTCTCCCTCTCTTTCCTTCCCCCCCTCTTTTCCTAGTTGGACTAGGAAAGGGGAGTCCTACTCCTACTAGGAGGAGGACTCCCCCTCTCTCCTTGGCGCGCCTAGGGCAGCCGGCCTCCCCCTTGCTCCTTTATATACGGGGGCAGGGGGCACCTAAGGACACACTTGATATACGATATTTTAGCCGTGTGCGGTGCCCCCCTCCACCAGATTACACCTCGATAATATCGTCGCGGAGCTTAGGCGAAGCCCTGCGTCGGTGGAACATCATCATCGTCACCACGCCGTCGTGCTGACGAAACTCTCCCTCAACACTCGGCTGGATCGGAGTTCGAGGGACGTCATCGAGCTGAACGTGTGTAGAACTTGGAGGTGCCGTACGTTCGGTACTTGATCGGTCGGATCGTGAAGACGTACGACTACATCAACCACGTTGTCATAACGCTTCCGCTGTCGGTCTACGAGGGTACGTGGACAACACTCTCCCCTCTCGTTGCTATGCATCACCATGATCTTGCGTGTGCGTAGGAATTTTTTTGAAATTACTATGTTCCCCAGCAACATCCACACATGTATATGAGTTTCCAATCAATACAATTCTAGCATGGATAATAAACGATTATCATGAACAAGGAAATATGATAATAACCAATTTATTATTGCCTCCAGGGCATATTTCCAACACCCCCGCCCTAGATCAGCTCGAGGAGCTCACTTTTGATGATGGGCACATGCGCTCGCTGCCAACGTCCGCGCTACGCCTCGCGCCCACGCTGCGCGTCGCCAATTTCAGGAACTGCCACCCCCCATAATGACGCGCCCGATCTTATTCTACCATGACTGAAGCACCTCGAGCTCGTCGCCATCTGCCTCCCAAACGGTTACATGGAGCGCTTGCTCCGTGGCTGTACTGCACTCTAGTACCTTCGTCTTCGGGAAATCAATGGGTTGAGTAGCTTCCACATCACCTCCATGACTCTCTGGACTATTTATGTGTGTTGCTGGTGTGGCAGGAAGACATCAAAAGATGTGTATGATGGTATTGTCATTGAGGATACACCTGCACTTGAGAGATTACTTATAGTTGATCAAGAAGGTCCAACAAGAATCAATGTCATTCCTGCGCCGAAATTGAAAGTGGTGGGCTACTCGTCTGACAAATACTCCGAACTTGTTATTGGATCCACACCCGTTCAGGTACAACAGCCGCCTTCTACCTCTCCTTCTACAAATTAACATTATTTCTAATTTTGAAGATGTTTGTTCGTCTGTCATCCAGAAAATGATTCCCACAAGCTTGACCCCAAAACTGCGCACAGTGAAGGTCTTGGCACTAGAATCTATCGGCCCCAACTTGGAGCAAGTTGTCAGTTTCCTGAGATGCTTTCCGTGCCTGGAGAAGCTATATATCGAGGTGATGTTCCTTTCCTGTTAAATGTTAACCATAAGGGAGTTCGATTTGTGACACCTTTTTCCAAGTTTACAATGACAATGTACTACGATTTCTGAAGGATTCTTTTGGAGGATTTCATATGGTTACAATCCATAAGCATTTCTCCTTTGGATTCATCTGTACTAGTTTTCATAGCGAACTTTTCATCCACTCCAACCTCTTGTGAAGAGGGCTACATTTTTCTAGAATGTAATCAAATGCCCATGTTAATCATGTCAGATCGAAGATGGCATGTTAGTACATTTTACAAATCCTGCAAACCAAATAGGCCTGTAGTAGTGTTCAAAACTGCATGTAGGCATTAACACGTTTTCTTCTTTTGCAGATAAGATTAGGCCCAGTGGTGGATAATGTGATACAAACTAACAATCACGTCGAATGCCTAGATCTGCATCTCTCAGAAATTACTTTGAACTCCTACTGAGGGACCTTACTGGAGATTATATTCGCCAGGTTCTTTGTTGTCAGAGCAAGGGTGCTGAAGGTAATGAGGTTTGCCCTACATTTATTTCGCAAAAATGAATGGTTCTTGATCAGCGCCGGCGCCTGCGGCAGAATGGAATAGGCTCCTAAAATGCTGAATTTCATTTTGGAACTTCAGAAGACAGAGTAATCGAAAGTCATCGTCTCGACCCCATACATGACTTCTCAGTGGCTTACCCCTTTGCAAAAATTATGAGGTTTCAAAAGCAAATTTAGAAGTGGTAATATTAGTTTGAACCTCTCTGATATCCATGTTCAGCGGATTAGCACAGGCGTTTGCAGCTCATGAGCTGAATTTCATTTCTAATATCAGTTTGAACCCTGTAATCTTCAAATTTGAGCCATATAACTCTGGAATTTGAACCTTGTAATATTTTGAGCTTTTGTGGTACAATTGTCGAAATGGCATCGTATGAGACTCGTATATTGGTAGCACTACTTTGACTTTAATATGCAATGGTCTTATATTTTATTAACCATCCTCGATTCTGTTTACCTTGTCAGTTTCACAGCACATGATCTGTAAAGCTAACTCGACTGCGATCTTCGATATTATTGCACATAGTTGGCTTCTTCAACCGTGTGCCCTGTAGAGCACAGAACTAATTAGCGCACACGAGTGTCCATCATCACCCTTCTGTGTAACTTTGACCTCATCACCCATGGGTAAACTTATGATCGAAGTCATTCCACGCACTTCGTTTTTACAAAGCCTTTTGCCAATAAACACCCATCATTTGTCCCTCTTCTTCTTGACGCGTGACCAAACTAGCCGGGCAGGAAGCTTGCGTGGTAAACTGCGCGGTAGCGTAGGAACAGGCTCACTCACAATACATTTGGCGCTTCTTTGAGTCCACGTGTGGTCAAACGAAACATGTGCGGTGTGGTGTTGTCAAGAGCGCATTCAAATCCTCCGCTATGAACGCCGTGACAAGATGTGATGATTACAGGCCGGCCGGCCCCCATTTATTACAGCGGCCATTTAACCCTTGTGTCTCTTCAACCTTTCGATCGCGCCTCACCATTGCAAGAAGCACACCCACCATGAGAAATTCTTAGAGGGTATCCTGCGCGGCTCCAATGGCGCTCCGAGCGGCTGCCGACGACGAGCAACAGTTCACCATGCATGCCGTGGTGGACACCCACAAAAGGTTCACGGACCTCTCGGTGGTGTACACCAACGATCTGGTCTGGGTGGAGCACTCCATCCACATCATGGAGCCGTTGCTTGCCGATGAGAAGTAGAAGGTGGTCGGGTTCGACCTCGAGTACACCCACGCTCGTGCCAGGTCTCGTCCCAAGGTCGCCGTCTCCCAGATGTGCGTGCGCCACCACGTCCTCGTCTACCACTACTGCCTGGCCACAAGGCCTTGTGAGCATTTCGCCAGGTTGTCAACATCCCACACTACATGTTCGCTATGGTGGACATCACCAACGATGTAAAGGCGCTCAAGAATTCGGGCATCGCCTTCCAGAATCTTGTCGACATCCAGGGCCAATACAAGATCTGGGGGAGCAAGGAGCACGAGAAGGACTCACTGGTTCACCTCGCCGAGGCCATCATCGACCCCTACTACAGATACATGAAGGATTCCTGCAACAAGGACAAGCGTGTCTGGCACTCGGCCTGGATGGAGATACTTGACAAAGCTCATGTGGTGTACGCCGCCAAGGAGGTGTACATGAGCTACGACATGTACAGGTGGATCGTTGACATGAGGAAGTGCCTCCTTACCCAAAACGGCCAGTGATCCAGCCAGAAGCAGAGGAATGGCAAGCGTCATCGCAACAATAAGTAGATGATTAGATCCTCGTTTCTCCTAGTTTAGTATGCATGTAATTGCTTACTTTGGTGTGTGGAAATGTTATGTGTGTTGTCACTTTGTGTAATTGTATGCTTAATTTGGTTATGCAATGCTGTCTTTTTAAGTATATATGTTGATGCTCTGTAGACAGAGTGTAGATGTTGTGCGGACATGAAAATCACATCTCACACGGACTAAACAATGGAACCCGTCGTTGAAGTTTTTATTAATCACTCATAATTGTATTCCAGCAATCGTTTGCTCACAACACACATGGCTTGTTAACAGGAATCGTCTGTGTTGTTATAGGTCTTCCCACATGTTTCCGATTACAGACCAGTTTGCCGCGTATCACACACATCTTGTTATATTGAACCGTTTCTGTTCTCTTGGCTCAAAGCAAACAGTTCATCCGAGTGAACCGCATGCCGTATATCGCACACACCTTGATCTGGCTGACCGTTTCCTTTGTGTTTCCTAATCACAAATAGTTCATCCGAGTGAATCGTATGCTGTATATCGCACACAACTTCATCTAGCTGCCTGTTTCTTTTGTTCCTCCTCATCGCAAACAGTTCATTGAACTGAACCGTATGCCCTGCATCGCACACGCAACTAAAATCTAAACCGTGTTTGATGCATCCGCCATCACAAACATTTTGCACCTTTTTGACGGTTTTTTACACCACCATGCGATTATTGCATCACACACAGTTTCGTCGCAGGGTCTCTGATCGTAGTGTTGCGTTAGCAGCATCCTGCAGTAGTGCATGCTACCCATATTAAACTGGACATATGTGCCTAGATCTTTCCTCACCACATGATGCTTGCCAAAGTAGAAAAATAATAATAAAAAGGAATAGAGAGAAAAACTTTGACTCATGCAAAAAAGTTAACACATAAAAGTTAAGATAGGCCCTTCGCAGAGGGAAGCAGAGGTTTCCATGCACTTATTTGTTTGTATGCTCAACCCCTTAGTGCAATATAACCTCAAGTTATATTTCCCCTTGTGATGGCAACCTTTATTATACCATCTGTCGCTTTTATTCTTTACCATAACAATTTCGTACAACGCCAATTTTCTCTTACACTAAATGATCTCACACTTTTAGAAGAAATTTTTATTGCCTTATTGCACTGATGACAACTTACTTGAGGGATCTTGCTCAATCCCTAGGTATGTATGGTGGACTCTTGAAAATAAGATTTAGGTTTAAGGTTTTTTGGATGCACAAGTAGTATCTCTACTTAGGGCAGAATTTTTGGCTAGCAAAGATGGGGGGCAAGCACCACATGTTGAAGGATCTATGACAATATAACTTCTATGTGAATATGAACAAACATAAATCATTACGTTGTCTTCCTTGTCCAACGTCAACAATTTTGGCATATAATATTTTGATGGGGGCTCACAATCACAAAAGATTTCCAAGATAGTGTATTTGCACGCGAATCTTCTCTTACCTTATTAATTATTTCATCAATTGCATCATTGACCAATGCTATGTTTGCCAATCTATAATAAAATTTTCTACTTATACTTTTCCTTATGTGGTGTCATTACCTACCATAAGATTAGCATATGATCTTTTTCATTTATTTCCTTTATTTTTATTGGAACAAGAAAGTAAAGAAAGCAAAAACTCAAACTAAACTTTATTATATATCTCGCACATGATTACAAGGATAGATCACTAAGCAAACTCTAAAAAAGAAAGGATCAAACTAAACTTTAATTCATCTATAGGAAAAGATTACTAAGGATCGTACTAAGATAAGTAAAGGCAAAAGATAGTGGGGGTGATACGATACCAGGCACCTCCCCCAAGCTTGGCGGAAGCCAAGGGGAGTGCCCATACCCGATACTCAGTTTTCTTTTGGTGATGAAGAAGGTGGTGGTGATGAAGTAGAAGCGATCTTGTCCTCGGGTTTCCATGGTAGAGGTCCACCATCATAAGAGGAAGAATGAGTCTCACGAGTCCTGCAACTAGCATCCAAACTCATACCTTTATACCTCGCCTCATATTCAAAGACTTGGTTTTGGAGATCGTAGATCTGGCTTTGGAGGAAGTTGATTTGCTCGTTGAGGGTGAAGACTATGTCCTTCATGGACTTGCCATCCACCTTGAGATCACGTGTAAAGTCCGTGATCATGAGGTGATTGGAATTGAGTCCACGCTCCACCATCCCCTTGCACTGGAAGACTTCCTCCTCCATAGCTTCAAGCCTGGCCTCCACGGTCCCCATTCCCTTGGGTCCTTGCACATCGCGGATGTGCAGCACCCGCTCATGCATCTGGATGACCTGAGGGTGCTGCACCACCTCCCGCAAATATGGGTTGATGACGTTCTTGAAGAACTTTTCCTTGGAGGAGCTTGAAGCGGCCATGGTAGATGGGATCTGTCAGGAAACAGTAGGAAAAGAAAACAAAAGATTTCTTCGTGATACGGTGGTCAATAGGTTTGGGGGGTATATAAAGATTTTTTATCTTGGGAAACAAGCAAACGGAAGAAAACGGAGTCCAAAAGGCACACGAGGTGGGCACAACCCACCTGGGCACGCCTGGCAAGCCAGGTGCGCCCTGGTGCCTTGTGCCCACCAGGGTGACCTTCCTGGTTGTTTCTTATTTTCCTAATTTTTGTTATTTTCCAGAACGGACAGAATTTTTGTTTGAGATTTTTTGGAGTCAGTTTACTTACCGGATAACGTACCTCCTCTTTTACACGATTCTAGAGTGTTCCAGAAGGTCTCTTTTATGTGTTCTTCTGGTGTCATAGTTTGGATAATATTACTTTCCACATTAATGCGCGTACCTGAGATATAATGTTTTATTCGTTGCCCATTAACAACCTTCGGGTTAGTACCTTCGGCATTATTTATTTTGATAGCTCCAGACCGATAAAACTCCTTGATCACATAGGGTCCTTCCCATTTGGGGAGGAGTTTTCCTGCAAACAATCTGAAACGAGAGTTGTACAAAAGAACATATTCTCCAACTTTGAACTCACACTTTTGGATTCTTTTATCATGCCATCTTTTAAATTTTTCTTTAAATAACTTGGCATTTTCATAAGCTTGGGTTCTCCATTCATCTAATGAGCTAATATCAAATAACCTCTTTTCACCGGCAAGTTTAAAATCATAGTTGAGTTCTTTGATTGCCAAGTAAGCTTTATGTTCTAACTCAAGAGGCAAATGACAAGCTTTTCCATAAACCATTTTATAAGGAGACATACCCATAGGATTTTTATATGCTGTTCTATAGGCCCAATGTGCATCATCTAATTTCTTAGACCAATTCTTCCGGGACCTATTGACAGTCTTTTGCAAAATTAATTTTATTTCTCTATTGCTAAGTTCAAGTTGACCACTAGACTGAGGATGATAGGGTGATGCAATTCCATGGTTAACGTCATACTTGGCAATTATTTTACGGAAAGCACCATGAGTAAAGTGTGAACCACCATCAGTCATTAAATATCTAGGGACTCCAAACCTTGGGAAAATAACTTCCTTAAGCATTTTAATAGAGGTGTTGTGATCAGCAATACTAGTTGGAATTGCTTCTACCCACTTAGTGACATAATCAACAGCAACCAAAATATGTGTAAACCCATTAGAGGAAGGAAAAGGTCCCATGTAGTCAAAGCCCCAAACATGAAATGGTTCAACATCAAGTGAATAATTCATAGGCATTTCTTGATGCTTAACAATATTACCTATTCTTTGAAATTCATCACAAGATAAGACAAACTTCCGAGCATCCTTGAGGAGAGTAGGCCAATAAAACCCAAATTGCAATACCTTATGAGCAGTTCTGTCTCCCGCATGGTGCCCTCCATAAGCTTCGGAGTGACATTTCCGTAAGATTTGTTCCTGTTCATGCTCAGGTACACAACGTCCAATAATACCATCTACTCCTTTATAAAGATGCGGGTCATCCCAAAAGTAAAGTCTTAAGTCATAGAAGAATTTTTTCTTTTGTTGGTATGCGAAACTAGGTGGTAAATATTTAGCAACAATGTAATTAGAATAGTCATCATACCAAGGAGTGTTATGAGAAACATTTATTGCAGCTAACTGCTCATCAGGAAAACTATCATCAATAGGTAGTGGGTCATCAAGGACATTCTACAACATAGACAAGTTATCAGCTACGGGGTTCTCTGCTCCTTTTCTATCAGTGATATGTAAATCAAATTCTTGTAGCAAGAGAACTCATCGAATAAGCCTAGGTTTAGCATCTTTCTTTTCCATAAGATATTTAATAGCAGCATGGTCGGTGTGAAAAATTACTTTTGAATCGACAATGTAAGATCTAAATTTATCACAAGCAAACACCACTGCTAGAAATTCTTTTTTAGTAGTAGCATAATTTCATTGTGCACTATCTAGAGTTTTACTAGCATAATAAATAACATTTAGTTTCTTATCAACTCTTTGTCCTAGAACAGCACCAACAGCATAATCACTAGCATCACACATAATTTCAAAAGGCAAGTTCTAGTCAGGTGGTTGAAAAATAGGTGCATAAATTAAGGCATTCTTGAGTGTTTCGAAGGCTTCTAAACAATCATCATAATAGAAACCAACATGACCAAGGAAACTACGAATACCTTTGATATCTTTAGGACATGACATTTTCTCAATTGCATCAACCTTATCTTTTTCCACCTCAATACCTCTTTCAGAAATTTGATGGCCCAAAACAATACCTTCATTAACCATAAAGTGTAACTTCTCCAAATCCAAGACAAGATTTGTTTGCTCACATCTCTGCAAAACTCGATCAAGATTTCTTAAATAATCATCAAAAGACTTCCCATAAACAGAAAAGTCGTCCATGCAAACTTCAACAATCTTTTAACAAAATTCAGAGAATGTAGCAGTCATACATCTTTGAAAGGTAGCAGGTGCATTGCATAAACCAAAAGTCATACGTCTATAAGCATAAGTTCCAAAGGGACAGGTGAAAGTGGTCTTTTCTTGATCAGGTTGAGAAACAGGTATTTGTGAAAACCAGAGTATCCATCAAGGAAGCAAAAATGTGTGTGCTTAGATAATATTTCTAGCATTTGATCAATAAAAGGGAGAGGGTAATGATCTTTTCGAGTTGCTTTGTTTAATTTTCTAAAATCAATTACCATTCTATAGCCTGTAACAATTCTCTGTGGAATAAGTTCATTCTTATCATTAGGAACAACAGTAATACCTTCTTTCTTAGGGACAGAATGAACATAACTTACCCATCTACTATTAGCTATAGGATAGATCATACCTGCTTCCAGAAGTTTTAATATTTCCGTTCTTACGACTTCCTTCATTTTCGGATTTAACCGACGTTGGTGATCAACAACAGGTTTAACATCAGGTTCCATATTAATCTTGTGCTGACATAGAGTGGGACTATTTCCCTTTAAATCATTAAGAGTATATCCAATAGCAGCTCAGTGCTTCCTTAGAACTTCCAATAATCTTTCTTCTTCATGTTCTGAAAGGTTAGCACTAATAATAACATGATATATCTTCTTCTCATCAAGATAAGCATATTTCAAAGTGTCTGACAATTGTTTGAATTCAAACATAGGATCACCTATAGGTGGAGGAGGACCTCCTAGAGTTTCAATAGGCAAATTGTGTTTAAGCAGAGGACGTTGTTCTAAGAAAATCTTATCCATTTCATTTCTTTCTTGCATATGTAAATCATTTTCATGGTCTAGAAGATATTGTTTTAGAGGATTAGTAGGAGGCACAACAATAGAAGAAAGACAATTTATTTCATCCTTACTAGGCAATTATTTTTTATGAGGTTTTCTACTAAACTTGCAAAAATTAAACTCATGAGACTCATCACCAAAGCTAACACCGACAATTTGTTTCTCACAATCTATTTTAGCATTAACGGTGTTCAAGAATGGTCTACCAAAGATAATGGGACAAAAATCATCTTGTGGGGAACCAAGAACAAGAAAATCAGGAGGGTATTTTATTTTCCCACACAAAACTTCAACATCTCTAACAATCCCAATTGGTGAAACAGTATCTCTATTAGCAAGTTTAATAGTAACATCTATGTCTTCTATCTCTGCGGGTGCTATGTCACTCATAATTTCTTGGTATAAGGTAAAAGGAATAGCACTCACGCTAGCACCTATGTCACATAAACCATGATAATAGTGATCTCCTATCTTGAGTGAGACAACAGGCATGCCAACAATGGGTCTATGTTTATCCTTCTTATCAGGTTTGGCAATTCTAGTAGCTTCATCACAGAAGTAGATAACATGCCCATCTATATTTTCTTCCAGGAGATCCTTAACCATAGCAATACTAGTTTGTACTTTGATTTGTTCGTCGGGTTTAGGTGTTCTAATATAAATTTTGTTGGCCACAGTTGAAACTTTAGCATGTTCCTTCATCCTAACAGGGGAAGGTGGTTTCTCAATATAAGGAGTAGGAACAACTAGATCAACATTATAAATAAAAGTTTCCTCCTTAGCTAGTACCGGTTCTTTAGTTTCTTCTTTAATAGGTGGGTGATATTTAAACCACTTCTCCTTAGGGAGATCAACATGAGTAGAAAATGATTCACAAAAGGAGGCTACTATCTCTGAGTCAAGTCCATATTTACTGCTAAACTTTTGAAAAGCATCGGTATTCATAAAAGATTTAACACAATCAAACTTGAGCTTAATACCTGACTCTTTACCTTCGTCGAGTTCCCAATCTTCAGAGTTGCGTTTAATTCTTTCCAAAAGATCCCACCGGAATTCTACAGTCTTCTTCATAAAAGAACCAGCACAAGAAGTATCAAGCATGGATCGATCATTATGAGAAAGCCGAGCATAAAAATTCTGGATACTAATTTCTCTTGAGAGCTCATGATTGGGGCATGAATATAACATTGACTTAAGCGTTCCCCAAGCTATAGCGATACTTTCTCCTTCACGAGGCCAAAAATTATATATGTAATTCCGATCACGATGAACTTGATGCATAGGATATTTTTGGTGAAACTCCAATTTCAATCAATTCCAATCAATTCCAATTCCAAGATCCAATATCATCGCATAGCCTATACCATGCCAATGCTTTCCCCTTCAAAGATAAAGGGAAAACCTTCTTCTTAACTTCATCTCCGGGTAAACTTGCAAGCTTACACAATCCACAAATTTCTTCCACACATACCAAGTGCATATCTGGATGTTCGGTTCCATCTCCTGCATACGGATTAGCGAGCAGTTGTTCTATCATACCCGAAGGAATTTCATATTCAATATTTTCAGTAGGTGTAGTAGGTTGAGGGGTAACTAATTGTGGTTCCGGTTGAGGTGAAGATACTCCGAACAAACCCCTCAAAGGATTGTTTTCCATAGTAACAAGTGACAATAAATTTCGGCACGTAGTAATAATTTTCCTTACCAATTTCCACTTACCAAGAGCGCTTTACTTCCTGGTAACGGGATCAAGTGTAGCCTTTTCGATAAGTAAGAGTGTCGAACCCAACGAGGAGAAGAAGGAAATGAAAAATGGTTTTTCAGGAAGGTAATGTCTGCAAGCGCTGAAACTGTAAGTAAAAGAGTAGTTTGATAGCAAGATAATTTTGTAACGAGCAAGTAATGATAGTGGTAACAAATGTAGCAAGGTAGCCCAATTTTCGTGGAATTGTCACGACAGATGTCCTCGTGAAAGGACTTAGTCGTGGAGCCATCGCAACTAGGAAGCTTAAAGGGGTTAAAGCGGGACAAATGACACGAGGGTTTATACTGGTTCGGCCCCTTGCGGTGAAGATAAAAGCCTAATCGAGTTGAGGTGGAATTGCTAGGGTTTCGATGACCAGGGAGCGAATTCGCTATGCATGGCTCTCGATTTGATGTTACTTGCCCTAAACTGCCGCCGGGTTGTCCCTTTATATACAGAGGTCGACGCCCAGCGGCTCATAGAATCCCGGCCGACTCATAAACAGTGTCTTACTCAGTGACCAGTTAATCTTGCCTTACAATACAAGTTATGCCCTTATGGCGGTTTATTACTACAGGCCTTAAGTCGCCCTTGGGCCTTGGGCCCTTAACTGAACCACCATCTTCAAGCTTGATATTGGGCTTCATATGATGAATCGCCATAGCGTAACCCGGCCCCTCCTGGGCGGGTTACACTAGTAGTTATATCCCTAACATGAGGCCCCAGATTGATTTGAACCGGTTCATGTCAATCTTCAATACCTTAAAAAAAGTCTTCTGCCTTCTATCTGTCCAAAAGTTATAACCCGCCATGACATCATCTTCTGGATTCATGATAACCCGCCATGACGTCATCTGCCATTAAATTCATATTTTATTCCATCATATCCCAACGGATCCTTTATCTTAATGACCATCCTGAGAATCGAGGCGTCTGAGTAGCTGGACAACCATGTTTCGGCCTCCTCGTTTCTCGCGCCTACTCTGTCAGTCTTCTCCTTATAAATAGGCACGACTTTAGGTCTTTCTTCACTCTCCCCCTTTCTGTCGCCTTCTTCCTCTCGCGACTCCGCTGCTGCTCGAACTCCGCCGCCGTGCAGAGCACCTCGTCTTCATCGACCTTGGCTGCTGCATCAACCTGAATCAATCAGAGAACGGTGGCGATCCTCCGTAGTAGATCTGCAGTTGTAAGTCCTCGCCGTCCCGCACCCTAGATCCGCATTTAGGGTTTGCGAGTTCCTCTGTGTTTTTTGCTGTTCATCACAGATTTCTCCGTGGTTCCTTCATTGCATCTTCTTTCGATCTAAAAGCAATACTAAACTCATGCGGTAGTTGTTTTGCATCCATTTCAGACGCTAGTAGATTCCTTTTTCCAGTTCAGAAGCCTCATTAGAACTCACGAGCTCATCTCCTCTAGATTTTTAGGTCTAGAATATTTTCTTTTCTGAACAGCCATTTGATCCAAATTAATTGTTGCGTCCTGTGAAACTTGTTTTTGTACACTTAGCCGATGCATGTATCTTGATAGATCCACCTAGCCATGGTGGCTCACACCACCGGCTCTAATTTGAGATGCTCAATAGATAACTTCAACCACGCTCGACGGCTTAAATAACCTCAACTGCTCATGGCGGCTTAAATAATCTGACATAATTAACCATACACCATTAGGCCCCTTCGTAAGGCGCCATCTTGATTATCAATTGAAGTATTTCTCTCCGGCTTAAATTTGAACCAGAAAGATTTATTTTGTCGTAGGCTTCCAACTCCATAATGCCGCCCAAGGCTCCCAAAGCACCCATTACATGCAACTGGGTCAAATCCATCGTCACAGATAACACATTTAATGATTTTGTGAAGACTGGTTATCTGCCGAAGAAGGAAGTCATGTCCTATCGTGCTCCTGATCCGACAGAAGAAAAACCTCAACCCAAGGAAGAGGAAGTTATCGTTTTTACTGATCACATGAACCGGGGCTTTTCTCCACCCGGCTCAAAGTTTTTCAGAGACGCTTGCACTTTTTTGACCTCCGACCTCAAGACATCGGGCCCAATTCCGTGTCAAATATCTGCAATTTTCACGTGTTCTGTGAGGTGTACCTCGGAGAAGAACCCAGCTTGCTACTCTTTAGAGAGTTATTTTATTTGAATTGCCGGAATGAACGTGCCAATGGGCCCAGCTTGGAACTTGGTGGAATCTCAATCCAGCGACGGAGAGACTGTCTCTTTCCGTATGCCGAACCGCCTAGTCGCCCTAAAGATTGGAACCAGCCGTGGTTCTATTGTTAAGACACTTCTCCGGATAATGAGAACACTCTGCCCGGCTTTCGCGCCTTGCGCCTCGTGTCCACTCACCCATTGCCAGATAAACTGTCTCCTGCTGAACGTCAAACACTTGCCCCCACCATGAGTAAGGTCAAGGCTCTCTGGGGAATGGCTTAAACGGCATTGATCTGGTCCGGGTTTGGCTTGTCTGGCGGGTTATTCCTTTGAGCCACCGCCCCGGCTTGATGTGCGATTACACAAGCCAAAAGAATGATCCTCTACGGCGCAGTCCTGATGACTTACCTGAGGACGTCATTGATGACATCACCAAGTCTCTTCTAAATGAGAGCCTGGCAGATGGTGGTAAAGTAGGTTTAAGTCCTTTCTGCAAAGCTAACCCGGCTCCAGCGGTAAGCCATTGACTTAAGCATTTTTACCTTCAACTTTGACAATTTCGTCCTTAGTCAAAAACCTTTGTTGTAATTCATAGGCTGATGACGAATTTTGGACGGTCAAGTATGACCATGAAGCTGCAAAGAAAGCTAGAAAAACCAAGAAAACCGCCAGGAAAGCCGCTGCTCGAAAGAAGGGGAATAAGCCTAGCGCCTCAGATATGCTTCATTTGGAAGATACCTCTTATTCAGAGGTAGCTCTTGACTGTTTAGGTTCCTTTTTTAGCCACCTTATTGACACTGATTATCATCAGGAGGACACAGGAGCAAGTCATGCAGTGGATGAAGGGGTAACTATTATTTCCTCCGACTCCGAGCCTTTGTCAAGACGGAAAATTCGAAGAATAACCCGGAAAGTAAGATTTTCACATCCTTTAGCTTATCAAGATCCTCAATTTCTTTTGAAACAACAGATGCATGAGAACCGGAGGCAAACCCGGACCAGCAAGGATGCCGAACTTTCCTCCGGCTTACCAAATGCACCAAAGAAGCGCCGGAACAAGGTTACTTCCGATTTACACCCTATTTATCCTTTGGCGGGTCTCATTCGTGAACCACTCAATTCTTCTAACTCAAACAACGAGCAAACTTCACCTTCCTCCGGCGAGTCAATGCAGTCCAACTTGCCGACTTTTAAAACCGCTCCAGGGTAATGATAATCTGCTTATCTGTGCTTATCTTAACTCTTGTTTTTGCACTAACCTTTTCATTTTTACACAGCGTACAAGTAAAGCCCAGCAAAAGGGCGAAGAAGAACAAGCCAGCCGTAGAGCCGATCTCAAATGAACCGGAGCTCAGAACGGCTACTCCTGACACCTTCGCTCATGAGCCGCCGCTGGAACCAGCGCACGACATTCCAACGCCTACTGCTGACCTGCCTGTCGAGCAAGCCATTGATGGTTCTGAGAACCCAGAGATCCCTAGCCCGGCCAAGACAGATGAACCAGATGTCGAAATCATCAAGACCGGCTTTGTTGAGCCGGGGAGACCTACCGTGCTGGCCAAATGTTCTGCCAAGGAAGAGCTTCTTGAATGCCGCAGAACCCAGCTGGATGTCACTGATTATACTCACATGAGTATTGGAGAAATCTTCTCTGGCTATATGGGCCAAGTACACAACAGCCGTGACATGGAAATTAACATGGTGAAGCAGATGCACCAAAAATCTGAGGTATAACTCTTGTTGCTATACTTTATTTATCCTTACTATACCAGCCCCCAAGTATATTGCTTATGATGCAATATGCTATAGACTTAAGACCAGCTTAACAATATATGTAAGAAGTCCGGCTTATCCTGTAGCCCCCAAGGGCCGGCTTAAACAGTATGTTTAAACCAGTCCTTATCATGTTTAAATAAAGAAGTGCTTGTAACAGCAATATGCATTAGCCCCCAAGTGCCAAGTATCTTTGCTTGCAAAGTGGTTGGGACTTATTTCTATGAACCGCTACTGTAAGCAGATTTCTTCAACACACAATAGCCCCCAAGTGCCACGTGTTATTGCTTGCAAAGAGGCTTGGGACTTTAATGTGTCATTATGATAATCCTGACTTTGACCCGGCATTTGTGCAGGCCACCATCAGTCAATTTGAATCGGAAATATCTGACTTGAAGAATCGTCTGGAAGCACAGGAGATTGAAACCCAAAAAGCCAACTCCAAGTTTGAATTTGGTGTATCTGAACAAGAGAAACTGAAAAAAGGCTTTGAATCCGAGAAGAAAGCCTGGGCTGATGAAAAGATCGCCTTGATCAATCGGTCTGAGAAGGCAGAGGCGGCTCTTGCAGAAACAACCGCCGAATTATCCCGTTTAAAACGCCATGTATCTCAGATGGTCTCAGCAATCTTTGGTAAGTTACCCTGCAAGTGTTGAATCTTGTCTAATAATCACAACAATTGCTTATCAACTCACCTGACATGGTAATGCAGGCTCCAGGAGTTCAAATCTTAACCAAAGCATGCTGGTAAAGCTGAAGGCGGTTTATACGTTGGTAGAACAACTTTACACCAGGTCTCAGCGTGCCTTAGCTGCAGTGGCTTTGCCAAATGAAGTCCCCACCCTCCTGGCGAATGTACTGAAACGGCTTACCGTGCTACCTCAGCGGTTCAAAGAACTAAGGCGATCTTCTGCGAGAGCCGGAGCCGTAACTACATTAAGCCGGGCCAAAGCCTGGCTACCGGAGCTAGACCCGGCTGACATTGCCATCGGGTATCCCAGCCTAAAAGAGGACGGCACTCCGTTTGGATAGGAGGACTTCACCACTTGTGTTAAGGAAATACGTCCTGTGGCCACCCTTATTGCTAATGACACGGATCTTACCAAGTATCATCCGGGTTATGACGCTGAAAACCGGAGGATTCCAACGCCACATTATGAAGTGATCAGCCTGATCCCTCCAATTCGTAAGCATACCTTCGCCCCTGAAGTTGACCCGGCCGGATTAATTGATGATGAAGCTGAATTTGAAGCTTTGAGTGGCATTGACTGGTCATCATCAACCTTCCAGGACAGGGAACAAGATGGAGGAGCGGAAAGGGATGATCCGGAAGCTTCAGGCCAACAACTCAATTGATCCATCAGGCGGCTCATATTTACGCTTGCTGAAAAAACAATGTTTCATCATTTGGACTCGGGGAGTCATGTAATAGGGTAGAAAAAACACTTGGTTTTGTCGTGCCATCGTGCACGTGTCTGGCGCTCAACACTGTTTAAGCCGCCATCTTATATTCCTCCATATTGTGTTGATCATCTGTTTTCCTTATGTTTAAAAGAGCTTTTTAACTACCCTGCATAGAGAAACAAGTCACAAGTCCCTTGGCGGCTTACCGCATGGCGGGTCATATATCTTACATATAACCCGGAATATGAACAAAAAACATAGATAAGCCGGCTATCAATTATATCTTTGAAATATAACCATAACATCATACCTGTGATCCTTTGATTTGCGCTGCCGGTTTATGTGACCCGAACTGTAAGGGTGACAACCCGATCTTTAGAAGCCAAAAACTTCCAAATGTATGATGATTGTCACATGCTGGCAACTTACTGACCAAGGCCCAAACCGGGTTAAATAGAAGCCACTCATTAGATGCTTCCAAATATAATCAAAGAGTCTCAAGACAAAATCAGAAAATTGTGATTGCAAAGAACTTTATAAGAAACAAACAAAATTCAGAGGCTTCTGATTCGAATACGATCAGAAAACCGTTCCAAAGGGGTTAAGCTAAGATTCGAATACGATCATATAGCTCCCAGTGGCTTTGGCGTTGCCGATCAAGAGGGTATCGACAGCTATGTTCTCTTTGGTTCGAATACAACCTATCTTTGAACAGGAAGCCCCCAAATGACCTTGAGAGTTGTTTAATGGCGTTGATTCAAATACGATCCACGTCAGACCCAAAAGGGGTTGAGCTATGATTCGTATACTATCAAGAAGCCACCTAGTAGGTTTGGTAGTGTGCAAATCAAAAGGGTATCGACAGCTATGTTCTCTTTGGTTCGAATACGACTTATGTTTGAACAGGAAGCCCCCAGTGATCATGATATTTAACGGCTAGATTCGAATACGATCATGAGCTGGACCAAAGGAAAGCCGGATTCAAATATGATCAGCTCCCTGTTGGTCGTTTCAAAGATATAATAATGAAGACATATAAACCTTTGAGGATGAAAAGGCCAGAGGTCCTGCTTTATTACTTTTCATAATAGATACATCATCAAAATATGTACATCATGAGAGCCAGTGGCTCAAGTGTAATAAGGCCAAGGATGAGAAATGTTCCATGGTCGGTGGGTCTCCTCCTGCGGCTTACGTGAGTCTTTGCACTCTCGAACATCGATGAGGTAATATGACCCGTTATTCAGGTTCTTGCTGACCACAAAGGGTCCTTCCCAAGGTAGGGATAACTTGTGCATATCGGACTGAACCTGGATAAGCCGGAGTACTAAGTCACCTTCTTGAAAGGTTCTGGACTTAACCCGGCGGGTGTGATAATGGCGCAGGTCCTGTTGGTAAATCGCCGAGTGGGCTGCTTCTAAGTCACGCTTCTCATCCAGTAAATCAAGTGCATCCTGCCAGGCTTGTTCATTATTAACTTCAACATAAGCCGCCACTCAGGGCGAGTCATGACGGATGTCACTTGGTAGAACCGCCTATGCTCCGTAAACAATGAAGAAAGGCGTATAACCCGTAGATCTGTTAGGTGTGGTGTTGATGCTCCAAATCACAGAAGGCAACTCCTCCACCCAACAACCCAGCGTCCGTTGTAAAGGGACCATGAGCCGGGGCTTAATGGCTTTCAAGATCTCCTGATTGGCTCTTTCATATTGACCATTGGATTGAGGGTGAGCTACTGAGGAAACATCGAGCTGGATATGCTCACGTTGACAGAATTCTTCCATGGCACCTTTGGATAGATTAGTACCATTGTCAGTTATGATGCTGTGTAGGAAGCCAAAACGAAAGATCACCTTCTTCATGAATTGAACCGCCGTGGCTGCATCACACTTACTGACCGGCTCTGCCTCAATCCACTTCGTGAATTTATCAACCGCCACCAGGAGGTGTGTCTTTTTATCCTTGGACCTTTTGAAAGGCCCAACCATATCAAGCCCCCAAACTGCAAACGGCCAAGTAATTGGAATCATCCGCAATTCCTGAGCCGGCACATGAGCCCATCGTGAAAACTTCTGGCAACCATCACATTTACTGACCAGATCCTCCGCATCAGCATGAGCCGTCAACCAATAAAAACCATGACGGAAAGCTTTGTCCACAAGTGATTTTGAACCGGCATGATGACCACAATCGCCTTCATGGATCTCACGAAGAATTTCTTGACCTTCCTCAGGCGAAACACAACGTTGAAACGCCCCAGTAACACTACGATGATGCAACTCACCATTAGCAATGGTCATCGATTTAGACCGCCAGACGATTTGTCTAGCCAGGGTCTCATCCTCAGGCCACTCGCCCCGGGTCATGTAAGCCTAATATGGCACTGTCCAGTCTGGGATGACGTGAAGAGCTGCCACCAATTGTGCTTCTGGGTCAGGAACAACCAAATCCTCCTCTGTAGGCAACTTGATAGAAGGGTTATGCAAAACATCCAAAAAGGTGTTAGGTGGCACCGGCTTACGCTGAGATCCCAGCCGGCTTAAAGCATCAGCCGCCTCATTCTTCCTTCGATCAATGTGCTCCACTTGATAACGTTTGAAGTGTCCAGCGACAACATCAACTTCACGGCGATAAGCCGCCATGAGAGGATCCTTAGAATCCCACTTGCCTGACACCTATTGAGCCACCAAATCTGAGTTGCCAAAGCACCTTACCCGGCTTAAGTTCATCTCCTTAGCCATCCGAAGACCATGGAGCAAGGCCTCATACTCAGCTACATTGTTAGTACAGGGAAACATCAACCAGAGCACATAACAAAATTTGTCACCTCGAGGGGAAGCTAAAACAACTCCAGCCCCCGAGCCCTCCAATTGCCTGGACCCGTCAAAGTGAATAGTCCAATACGTGTTGTCCCGCTTTTCTTCAGGCGTCTGCAGCTCTGTCTAATCGTTGATGAAGTCCACCAGTGCTTGAGACTTAATAGCAGTGCGTGGCACATACCTTAAGCCATGAGGCCCAAGTTCAATGGCCCACTTGGCGACTCGTCCTGTGGCCTCTCTATTATGAATGATGTCTCCCAGAGGAGCAGAGCTTACCACCGTGATGGGGTGACCCTGGAAGTATTGCTTAAGCTTCCGGCTCGCCATGAACACCCCATAAACGAGCTTCTGCTAGTGTGGATATCTTTGCTTAGACTCAATAAGCACCTCACTGATGTAGTAAATCGGTCGTTGAACCGGATGCTCCTTGCCCGCCTCCTTGCGCTCTACCACAATCGCAACACTGACAGCACGCGTGTTAGCAGGCACATATAGCAATAAGGGTTCCTTATCAATAGGAGCAGCAAGGACCGGCGGCTCAGATAACTGTCTCCTCAAATCTTCAAAGGCAGCATTAGCGACATCACTCTAGACAAAGTTGTCTGTTTTCTTCATCATCTGATACAGTGGTATGGCCTTCTCACCTAACCGGCTTAAAGCAGCGATACGACCCGCTAGTCGCTGAACATCATTGACGCACGCCGGCTTAGCCAAAGAGGTTATTGCCTTGATCTTCTCCGGGTTCGCCTCAATGCCTCTGTTAGAAACCAGAAAGCCCAAAAGCTTGCCTGCTGGCACGCCAAACACACATTTGGCCGGGTTAAGCATCATTTTGTAGACCCAGAGATTATCAAAGGTTTCCTTCAGATCATTTATCAAAGTCTCCTTCTCTCTGGACTTCACCACAATATCATCCACATAAGCATGAACATTACGCCCAATCTGATCATGCAGACAGTTCTGCACACATTGTTGATAAGTCGCCTGGGCACTTTTAAGCCCAAAAGGCATAGAAACATAACAGAAGGCTCCAAACGGAGTGATGAAAGCTGTCTTCTCGTGGTCCTTAACTGCCATCTTGATGTGATGATAACCATAATAAGCATCCAAGAAACTCAAACGCTCACAACCCGCCGTAGCATCAATGATCTGATCTATACGGGGGAGAGCGAAAGGATCAGCCGGACAAGCCTTGTTTAAGTCCGTGTAATCCACACACATACGCCAGGTGCCGTTGTTTTTAAGTACGAGCACCGGGTTAGCCAACCACTCCGGGTGAAAAACTTCAACAATAAACCCGGCCGCCAAGAGCCGGGCCACCTCCTCTCCGATAGCTTTGCGCCTTTCCTCATTAAACCACCAAAGAAACTGTCTGACCGGCTTAAACTTTGGATCAATATTGAGAGTGTGCTCAGCGAGTTCTCACAGTACACCCGGCATGTCAGAAGGTTTCCATGCAAAGATGTCCCGGTTCTCACGGATGAACTCGATGAGCGCGCTTTCCTATTTGGGTTCCAGATTGGCACTAATACCGAATTGCTTAGATGAGTCGCCTGGAACAAAATCAACAAGCTTGGTGTCATCGACCGACTTGAATTTCATCACCAGCTCGTCTTCCGTGGTTGGCTTCTTCAGAGACGTCATGTCTGCCGGGTCAACATTATCCTTATAAAACTTCAACTCCTCTACTGCACACACAGATTCAGCATAAGCAGCATCGCCTTCCTCACATTCTAGGGCTACCTTCTGACTCCCATGTACCGTGATGGCGGCCTTGTGACCTGGCATCTTGACCTGTAAGTAAACATAACACGGCCGCGCCATGAACTTGGCATAAGCCGGCCGTCCAAATAGAGCGTGATACAGGCTCTTGATCTTGACCACATCAAAGGTTAATTTCTTAGCCCTAAAATCATGCTCATCTCCGAAGGCTACCTCCAGCTCAGTCTTACCAACTGGGTATGCCGACTTACTAGGCACCACTCCATGGAAAACAGTGTTGGATGTCTTAAGATTTTTATCAGTCAACCCCATACGACGAAAGGTCTCATAATAGAGGATGTTGATGCTGCTGCCTCCATCCATGAGTACCTTAGTGAATTTATATCCACCAACTTGAGGTGCCACCACCAAAGCCAACTGACCCGGATTGTCAACTCGGAGAGGGTGATCTTCTCTGCTCCATACAATGGGCTGCTCTGACCACCTCAAATAACGAGGGACTGCCGGCTCAACAGTGTTCACAGCCCTTTTGTGAAGCTTCTGGTCTTGTTTGCACAGACTAGTGGTGAACACATGATACTGTCCACTATTTAGCTGCTTTGGATTGCTCTGATAACCCGATTGCTACTGTTGCTGACCTCCCTGGCCAGACTGCTGATTATAACCACCTTGATTTCCTTGAAAGCCGGAACTTGAGCCGTCGCCCGAGCCATGAAAACCGCCTCCACCTGGGCCACCCCAGGCCCATGGTTGCCGTCGAACATGTTAGAATTCTTGAAAGCCTTCATGCTCGCGCAATCTTTCCATAGGTGAGTGGCTGGCCTTTCCCGAGTGTCGTGTCTTGGACAGGGTTCATTGACCAATTGCTCAAGAGTAGGACCTGACCCACCAGACCGAGGGGGCGGCCTCCCCTTGCGTCGTTGATTGTTACCCTATGAATTGGTGTTAGCCACAAACTCCGGGTTACCGTCGGCCTTACGTTTATTGCCTCCTTGACTTGCCGGGTTATGCTAATGACCCTTTCCACTGCCGTTCTTCTTTCCCTTCCCTGTCTTCTCTTCATCAGACGCGGGATCCTTGGTACTATCAGAATCGGCGTATTTGACTAGAGCCGCCATCAGCTGGCCGATGTCTTTACAATCACGCTTGAGCCGCCCCAGCTTCTATTTCAGAGGTTCAAATCGGCAGTTTTTCTCCAACATTAAGACCGCAGAGCCGGCATCCATCTTATGAGATGAATGTAATATCTCCTTGAGCCGGCGCACCCAATGGGTCATGGATTCACCTTCTTCTTGCTTGCAATTAGTTAAATCTACAATTGACATGGGCTGCCTGCATGTGTCCTTCAAGTTCTGAATAAACCGGGCTTTTAACTCTGCCCATGAACCAATGGAGTTAGGCGGAAGCCCCTTCAGGCAAGTGTGGGCCGTTCCATCCAACATCATGGTGAAGTACTTGGCCATTGCCGCATCACTGACCTCCATCAATTTCATGGCCATCTCATAGCTTTCAATCTACGCCCCAGGCTGTAAATCGGCTGTGTAATTCGGCACCTTCCGAGGTCCCTTAAAATCCTTGGGGAAACGCTCATTTCGCAGAGCCGGCACTAAACAAGGAACGCCGCCGGTTCTTGTGGCCACACCTGCCTCAGTAGAGGTCGTTGGATAATCCGGGAAGGTTTGGTGAGCCGCCTGCTGAGCCGCCCGCTCATCCTCTCGACGTATCCTGTCCTGTACCGAATTATACCCACCTGGCTGGTTACGGCGCTGGGGGTTGCTTGACAAGGCCTCCGAATCCATATGTCTGTTGTAACTCGGGCTCTGGCTTGGGCGAGGAGTCGAATGAATCCTGTCTCGACTATAGGAATAAGCCTCCTGCTGCGCCAGAGCCGTTTGAAGAAGTTCTCTGACCCGTCGCGTCTCAACTGCTGTTGGAGAGTCGCCATCCACTGGGAGAACCGCCAAACGTGCTGATGCAGCGATCAGGTTCTCCAAAGGGTTGGAAAAATGACCCGGTGGTTTTGGTACATAGCGAGGCGGGGCAGTATTCACGTGAGGAGGTTCCATCATTCGGGGCTGAACCGGCGCCCCCGCTCCGGTTGTTATAAACCGGTTTGCCTCCGGCGGGTTACTAGGGCCGGCTCCGGGTGTGTAGAAGAGATTCCGAGGATCATAAAGTGGAGGAAGACGAGATTGAGCCTTCTGGTGCCTCCTCCTCATCACCTCGTTGGACACGTTCAGATTCATCGTAAGCTGGAAAGCCTCTGACTGGATCTGCTGAGCTCGAGCATCCAAAGCCGCCCGTTCTGCGGCCAATCTGGTGTCCTCAGCAGCTAGGGCCTCTTTGGCTCAGGCTATCTCCTCACGTACCCGTGCTACCTCTGCATCGTGCTCAGCCTGATCCGCCGGAGTAACTGTGGTGGTTAACAGGGTCGTCAATCTGTCCATGAGATCAATCAGCACCTGAGCCGGCGGGCGCACAGGGCCTCCTGCCCCGGCTGCTCCTGACCCGGAGGTTATTGCTGCCGCAGCCGTAGAGTTGTGACTGGGTTGAGTGCTAGCCATGAAGATCCCTACTCTGCTCGGTGGCTCAAAGGGGTCTGGAATACTGCTACCATCAGAACAGCCCCCAAGCCCGCCGTCTTGTAATTGATACAACGAATCTGTCTCACCAGTGGACGACTCACCATCAGAGTAGACGGCCGTCTCACCGCCATCCACGGATCCTTCAGAAAATTACCCTCCATGGATGCAACCCACGAAGGCACGCTTCATGGCGGGGTAAGCTCGGGCAGGTCTCGCATGCTGAGCCATCTCGATGATGTCGGTGCAGATGTCCGTCTCAGGGCCGGCTCCCAAATCCGGCCGATGAAGACGTGGATTCCGCCGAAGGGGACCCGGTACCCGTACTCAATTGAGCCGGCGTCGGGACCCCAGCCGGCGTCGTCGATGTAGAGCTTGCCGCGACGACTCTTGGTCATCCGGCCCACAGCATATCCCTTGAGCCCTTCGAAGCTGCCCTTCAAGAACTCAAATCCACCGTGCGCTAGCCCCACGGTGGGTGCCAACTGTCGTGGAATTGTCACGGCAGATGTCCTCATGAAAGGAATTAGTCATGGAGCCATCGCAACTAGGAAGCTTAAAGGGGTTAAAGCAGGACAAAGGACATGAGGGTTTATACTGGTTCGGCCCCTTGCGGTGAAGGTAAAAGCCTAATCCAGTTGAGGTGGAATTCCTAGGGTTTCGATGACCAGGGAGCGAATCCGCTATGCCTAGCTCTCGATTTGATGTTACTTGCCCTAAACCGCCGTCGGGTCATCCCTTTATATACAGAGGTCGACGCCCAGTGGCTCATAGAGTCCCGGCCGGCTCATAAACAGTGTTCGGCTCGGTGACCAGTTAATCTTGCCTTACAATACAAGTTATGCCCTTATGGCGGTTTATTACTACAGGCCTTAAGTCGCCCTTGGGCCTTGGGCCCTTAACTGAACCGCCATCTTCAAGCTTGATATTGGGCTTCATATGATGAATCACCATAGAGTAACCCGGCCCCTCCTGGGTGGGTTACACTAGTAGTTATATCCCCAACACCAATCATGTTGGTTGATTTGTGTTCGCTACTTTGAGAATTTGATATGTGGGTGGACCGGTGCTTAGGTGTTGTTCTTACTTGAACAAACCTCCTACTTATGATTAAACCCCTCGCAAGCATCCGCAACTACGAGAAAAGTATTAAGAATAAATTCTAACCATGGCATTAAACTTTTGGATCCAATCGGTCCCTTACGGAATAGCGCATAAACTAGGGTTTAAGCTTCTATCACTCTCGCAACCCATCATCTAATAACTACTCCAAAATGCATTCCCTTAGGCCCAAATATGGTGAAGTGTCATGTAGTCGACGTTCACATGACACCACTAAGGGAGTCACAACATACATACTATCAAAATATCGAACACATATCAAGTTCACATTATTACTTGCAACATGATTTCTCCCGTGAACTCAAGAACAAAAGTAACTACTCACAAATGATAGTCATGCTCAAGAACAGAGGGGTATTAAATAGCATATTGGATCCGAACATATAATATTCCACCAAATAAACCATATAGTAATCAACTACAAGATGTAATCAACACTACTAGTCACCCAGAACCACCATTCTATAGTTCTGGTACACAGACTGAACACAAGAGATGAACTAGGGTTTGAGAGGAGATGGTGCTGTTGAAGAAGTTGATGCAGATTGCCCTCCCCAAGATGGGAGAGCCGTTGGTGATGATGATGACGATGATTTCCCCCTCCGGGAGGGAAGTTCTCGCGGTGGAATCGCTCCGCCGGAGGGCAAAAGTGCTCCTGTCCAAGTTCTGCCTCGAGACGGCGGCGCTCCATCCCGAAAGTCCTCTCCTTTTTTTTTCTAGGTCAAAATGACTTATATACCAGAAGATGGGCACCACAGGTGGGCTGGGCTGAGCACAACCCACCAGGGCGCGCCTGGGGGGGCTGGCGCGCCCTGGTGTCTTGTGCTCACAAGGTGGCCCCCCTCCGGTAGTTATTTGCTCCAGTATTTCCTATTTATTCCATAAAAATTCCTCGTGAAGTTAGAGCTCATTTGGAGTTGTGCAGAATAGGTAGACCAATGTAGCTTTTTCACGTGCAGATTTCCAGGTGCCGGAATTCTCCCTCTTTGTGTGTACCTTGCATATTATGAGAGAAAAGGCATTAGAATTACTCCAAAAAGCATTAGTATACATAAAAACATTATAAATAACAGTAGGTAAACATGATGCAAAATGGACATATCATCCACCCCTCCGACGATGACGGCCGGAGGGGCGATAGCATCCTCGGCGGTGAATTTGCCCTTGGCGACGGTGACTATGACGAGCCACCACGTCGTCGAGCTCGGACCGGGGAGGGTGAAGAGCCACCTCACCATCGCGCCCCAGTGAAGCAGGAGGAGGACTCCGACTAACAACGGATGTCGCTGGAGTCGGGTCTCAGGAGCCGCGGTGGTTGCAAGGTCTCTTTTGCTTCTTCCTTTTTTCTTTTCCCTACATCAAGAAGTAGAAAGCCCTGCCGAGGCACATAATGAACCATGGTGCTTGTGCCGTTATATCAACGTTTTTATATTGCATCATGGTGTTTGTGTTGCTACTAATTGATGGGTTCTCACTGATTGCGATTGGGATAACTTAGCTTAGTGTGCTTGCGGTAGACTCTCACGCCGCAAGGGCGTGCTTCTCTAGAGCTTGGAACTCCTACGCGCCCCTCATTCCAGAGAGATCCTGCCAGGGGTTTCCTTTTGAGGATTTGATGGCTTTCAGGCCTCGGGTGGCGGCGAGGTTTTCGGCGAACCTCGGGGCCTTTGGAGATGTTCCATGGGGCGCCGCACCCCGTGAGGACTGGTCGCCACTGGTACGCTAGGTCGCGATGCCCAGCGAGGCCAGGGAATGAGGGCTCATGGAGATCGCATACACATGTTGACTCATTCATGAGCGTCGCGCGGGAATTAAGACACCAAATGCTAGGGCATCAAGGTTTTGGCGAGGTGTGCTCGTGGGCGAACCCAAACGTACACACCATGCTCAGCCCCCGCCCGCGAGACGCCCGGGGAAGAGCGACGGCAGCCGCCGCTTTTCAAAAGCAAGGTTTGGAAAAGTAAACGCTATGAGGAGAAAAAATTCCCATCCCGTTCAAATTTCATTCCAAAAAATGGCAAACCAGCTACAGAAAGCAAGCAAAAGAACAGCCGCGTCCGGCACCTACACTAGTCTTTTGTCTTCCCGCCAACACGAAGCATGGGGCTTCAACTAAGACGTGGGTGGGAGCCCCCGTGAGGCTCATGGGCAGCACTCAGGAGACTCCGGGCGTGTACAGCCTCACTCATTATTACGTGAGAGTGTCACAAGAGGAGACTTGAGGGGCGCATGGCGCTTGGTGGTCATGGATAGAACTTCTGGAGGTGCTAGATGTTCTAGGGATTCTGGACGGGGACCCCGTCCTGCGTCTCCAGGCGTGCGGCGCCAGCCTGGAGACATGGGCAATCCTGAACCGGCCCTCCCACATAGGCAAGAGCTTCCGAAGCCAATCCCTGGAGAGCAGCCGTCTCAGGACGAGGTCACCCACCTCGAGGGTCCTGGAGCGGATGCTGCGATAGTGATATCGCCGCAGCGCCTACTGGTACCTGATACGTCTCCAATGTATCTATAATTTTTTATTGTTCCATGTTGTTATATTATCATTCTTGGATGTTTTACAATCATTTTATAGTCACTTATATCATTTTTTTGGTACTAACCTATTGACATAGTGCCTAGTGCCAGTTGCTGTTTTCTGCATGTTTTTTACATCGCAAGAAATGAATACCAAACGGAGTCCAAACGCAGCGAAACTTTTTGTGGATTTTTTCTGGACTAGAAGACACAAGATGGGCCGAAGAAGTACTAGAGGGGTGCCCCGAGGTGGGCACGACCCACCAGGGCGCGCCTGGGGGCCCATGTGCACCCAGGTGGGTTATGCCCACCTCGGTGGCCTCCCGCACAGCCTCTTTGCTCTATAAATACCCCAACATTCAGGAAACCCTAGGAGAGTCGACGAAAATCAATTGCAGCCGCCACAAGTTCCAGAAACACCATCACAGAGGGGTTCATCATGTCCATTGGTGCCTCTCCGATGATGCATGCGTAGTTCTTTGTAGACCTACGGGTCCGTTGTTAGTAGCTAGATTGCCTCCTCTCTCTCTCTCTTTTGGTTCTCAATACAATGGTCTCTTGGAGATCCATATGATGTAACTCCTTTTTGCGGTGTGTTTGTTGGGATCCGATGAACTTTGAGTTTATGATCAGACCTATCTTCTTATCATGAAAGTTATTTGAGTCTTCTTTGATCTCTTATATGCATGATTGCTTATAGCCTCGTATTTCTTCTCTGATATTTGGGTTTTGTTTGGTCAACTTGATCTATTTATCTTGCAATGGGAAGAGGTGCTTTGTAATGGGTTCGATCTTACGGTGCTTGATCCCAGTGACAGAAAGGGAAACGACACGTATGTATCATTGCTATTAAGGATAACAAGATGGGGTCTATTTCTACATAAATAGATCTTGTCTACATCATGTCATCGTTCTTATTGCATTACTCCATTTCTCCATGAACTTAATACACTAGATGCATGCTAGATAGCGGTCGATGTGTGGAGTAATAGTAGTAGATGCAGGCAGGAGTCGGTCTACTAATCTTGGACGTGATGCCTATATAATGATCATTGCCTGGATATCGTCATGATTATTAGAAGTTCTACCAATTGCCCAACAGTAATTCATTTACCCTCCGTTTGCTATTTTTCTCAAGAAAAGGCACTAGTGAAATCTACGGCCCCCCGGTCTCTTCTTTATTATATTTGCCTTTGCGATCTATTTTATTTGCTTTTATTTTTCAGATCTATTAAACCAAAAATACAAAAATACTTTGATGCACTTTATTTTATTTGGCATTCGATCTATCAAATTATTACAACTCTCTCACGTCCGTTTGCCAATTTCCGGTGCTGTTACCCTAAAGGGATTGACAACCCCTTTAACACGTCGGGTTGCGAGTATTTGTTATTTGTGTGCAGGTGATGTTTACGTAGTGTTGCTTGGTTCTCCTACTGGTTCGATAACCTTGATCTCATCACTGAGGGAAATAGCTACCGTTTCCACCACAAAAAAATACACTTCCGTGATGATACGTGTTTGTCATAGTAGGTCATGTTTTCTGTCATGCATGTACATCCATGACGATTTTATGACAGAATCAAGATAGTCATACCTGTGCTGTCGTAGAAGCGTTCCATGAAATTACCAAAATTATCATCACGGAAGTGTCCACTTCCATGACGATAAATGGCGTGTCATGGAAGTGTTTTCGTCAAGGGTAACTGACACGTGGCATCCACCGTAACAGGTCGTCGTTAAGCTATCGGGTCTGGTTTTGGATCCGTTAACCCGTTAACAGCCCGAACCAATGGGGATTTTCCATGTGTAAAATTCTCATTGGCCAGAGGAAACACGTGTTGGCTCACCGTTGGGACAAATGTCATCCACTCATTGGACAGGAGGCGCCTATGATACGTCGACATGTGGCACGGCCCAACAGAGGCCCATTCCAGTGAAAAGGCCTGCCCGTTTTACTTGGTCAAAAGGTAACGGGCCGGCCCATGGAAAGCCTGTTAACGGCCTGTTCGTATATAGCCCCATTTATGGCCCGCTAACTCCCGGCCTGTTACGGCCTATCGGCATTAAGCCCAGTAGCTTCATCTGGGCCGTCCAATATGATTCCAGCCCGTTGTAACTTCCGGCCCATGATGTCTTTCGGCCCATATGAGGCCCTTTGTAACTCTGGGCCCATTAAAGGCCCGAGATGAAACTGGCCCATAATGAACAGTGTATCGCTTTATACCCATTAACGACCCATTATTTCGTCGGCCATTTCCAGCCCGTGTTAACTTTCGGCCTTCTAAGGGCCCATTTATTCTTGGGCTCATTTCTAGAATTCGGTTAGTTACGGTCCGTTACTGGCCTGTTCCCTTTATGGGCCAAATTCAGCCCGTGGTTACATTCGGCCCGTTTGTGGCCAGTTAAACCGTTGGGCTGTTTTCATAACGTTATCAAATACAGCCTATTAACGGCCCGTTATGGTCCATGAATAGTACGACCCATGTTTGACGAAATGATTATACGCCCCGTAGAAGGCCCATGGATCCCACGGCCCGTAGAAGACCAATGGATCCTATAGCCCGTAGAAGGCCCATGGATCATACGGCCCGTAGAAAGTCCATGGATCCTATGGCCCGTAGAAGGCCCATGGATCCTACGGCCCGTAGAAGGCCAATGGATCCTACGGCCCGTAGGAGGCCCATGGTTACAACAGTCCATGTGTTGCCATGATTATCGTGGCCTAGCTACCAAAAATAGGTTATTGTGCCCACTAGAAAAATGCGGAAAAAGAACTGGAGTGACTACAAGAAAACAACTAAACAAGAAAATAAGGAAATAAATAAGCAAGCAACTAGCTCTAGCCTATTACAGCTATTACACATATTACATCCACTGGGCATCAAAGTTCGCCACCAGTGCAAATATAGGGAACAAAGCAGCATATTACATACACTGGCGGTCAAAATTGGCCACCAGTGCAAATAAACACGGCAGCAAAACAAGTCCATAACTTAAACAACTTCAGAAGAGCTCAAGAAATGTTACCCTGGGTATCCACCATGCCGGCAATAAGCTTAGCAAGCTTATTAGCTTTGTCCTCTTTGGCGCTAAAATCCTCCAACGCTTGATGTTGCACCATAAAGTATGCATCTGAATGCGCCAGGGACTTCCCCAGTCCTTCCGCTTCTTGTCGCAGCACAGCTGATCTATGTCTTTCAGCTTGTAGTTGAGACTCAAGAAACCGAACTGATTCAGACAGTGAGTTTGAATAGCTTGTGCAAGCAGTACTGGCTAGTAACTCGAATAGTAAACCAAGACAGGACTTTGGGGTTGTCTCACTGTCTTCAAGATAGTTGTCCTTAGCTGTTTTATCAGCTTTGTTGGAGACCAACAAGGATGTCTCACGATCCCGAACCTTATCTTCATTACTTCCTTTACCATTGCTTAATAAGGCACTCTTCCCCAATATTCGGTCAGCATTCTAAAAGAAGAAACAAGCAGACACATAGCAGGTTTAGCATGTACTAGTATATGAAACTCATTTCGGTGAACCAGTTCATTAGTAAGGTGGACAAGATTAAACTACCAAGTCTTCTATTGCCAAGTAGTACAGTATAAAAGCATCAAACAAACATATATCTATGTCCTATGGTCACTGCATTGTCTTGCCCAATCAAAATAGAGACATGGTCCAAATCATACCAGTTCAAGAGAAAGCAGCAATGAAAGAATACAAAGCGTGGGAAACTACACGGCACAACAAGATTTCAGATGGGTACCACGGGTCTACATGTACAACAACACTATTGGCCCTGTTGTGATGCTAGTAATGTGCATGATATGAGAAGTCAACTATATACACAATTGAAATTGAAATCAACGGAGCTATTTATAAGAGCAAACCTGTTAAAGAAACATGCGTAAACATACCTGTTGTTCCATTGGAGTTTCCATTGGATCGTTCAATTTAAAAATAAGTTTGTGTGAGTAAATACACTGATACAAGAGCAAAGTAGTATGCACGATAGCAATGGAATCTTAAATGAGAACGGTTGTTCTTCAGGTTTAAGCACTTGTTCTACATGAACAGAGTACAGTAAGACGCAAGCATATAGTACTTAAAATAAAATGAGCTCATAGACCTTACCACGTTCTTGGTTCGGGACCAGTACAGAACAAGGCGTTCCCAGTCATCGTCCAGTAAATGTGTCTCAGGAGAACGTAAGGGAATTTGATGAGTTTCTTTGCCAGTGAAGTATGTTTTCTTGAGGTAATTCCGATACTGCCACCAAGCATTCTTGAAGATAGCAGAGGTATTAGCACAAGTTACCTCATCCTGAGTTTCCAAATCGGTCCTTCTCTATAGAGAAAAATGGGAAAATTTGCTGTATTATAACCATCATGGAGGTGAATGTATGGGACAAAGCAAAGTAATTGCCATGAATAACATTACTTACACATAACTCTTGGACGAACACCTACAACTGGCATTTTCCTTCATCTTTAGTATAATATTTCCATGATGGGAAGATACACACATAGGATTTAACAACATCAAATGCGATAGATGCTAAACTATGAATGTCTGCTTGTGATTCCTCCACAGGAATAGGTGTACTAAACTGGTGGAGCTGGGGTTGGCCGTGGTAGTACTGGCGCTTTGGGCACTGGAGTTGCCTTACTAACTGCTCTTGTTTGGGAGCTCTGTGGTGGAGATGGTGTCAATAGGAACTAGGTTAATATCTGCTGGGGTTGGGGTTAGATTGGGTGAAGCTGGTTCTCTGTCCATCGCAGTAGGGGTAAAATCTGCAAGAGTCTGGGTTATGTGTGGTAGGGCTGGTTCTCGTGCATGTACAACGAGGGTGCGATCTCCACCAAGAGGTAGCACATTTTTATTTGAAGACTGTGTATTTACTCCGCTAAATACTGCCATCACCCGCCACAATTCAAATGGCTGATAAATAGGAAACGTAGTTGAATGTACAAACATTGTATGAGAGAGAGAGATGCAATAGATAGTGGGGAAAAAAGAGGGCATGAAATAGTTGACATGTATAATGTTTAACTAAAATGGATAGCATGACATAATTTCACATATATGATGTCTATCTAAACTAGATAGCATAGCATAACATAATTCAAAGATATGATGACTAACTAAACATGATTGCATGACATAATTCACATACATGTTATCTAAGTAATCAAGATCGCATGATTTAATTCACATATGTGATTTATATGCTAAGTAGAGGGCATTCACATATATGATGTCTGAACTTAGAACATGGTGTTGAATATTGTGTATATGATGTCTAAACTATGCAATGCAAGACACCATATGCATGATATGAGCAGTATAACCGTGCCAAGTTAGAGCATACACCTCGCTGGGGGAATAGGACTAGTCATGTGTCTCCGAATCCATCTCTTAGGAGCTACCGGGACACAGCAAGAGATCTGCTTCGACAGGTAGCACTGTCTGCTCTGAAGGCCTTGTTTTCACTCCAAATTTTTCCATCACCCACTCAAATGGCTGATTCACAGGAAGAGTAGTTTAATGTACAAACATTGTCGACAAATGGAAATGTAATGAAGAAAAGGATGGGCAAGATATCATTCAACTATATGATGCCTGGTTAAACAGGATGGCATTCCACATTTCACATATATTATGGCTGGCTAAAAGACATGAGACTGCATAATTCCCATATATGATATTGAAACTAAACAGGTGGCATTATAGAACATGTCTAAACTAAGAAGATGACATATATGATGTCGAAAGTAGGGACTTCAAGGCAATATATGCATGATATGACTAACATTGTCGGGGTTTTGTTGCGACATATGCCAACGGGTGGCTTATCATGGAGGGGGCTAATAAGACGTCACCGGTGCCAGGAAACGGGATGAGGCGAAGACATGCACACCGGCGATTCTTACCCAGGTTCGGGGCTCTCCTAGGAGATAACACCCCTAGTCCTGCTCTGCGGGGTCTCCGCATGCTCACTATATCAACAGGTGAGTACAAGCTGCTCCTTGAGCTGTATACTAGAGGAGGAAGAAGGGCAAGGCTAGCTCTCTCCTCTCTCTATATGCGTGGTGTGTGGTCTAAAGATCTGAACCCTTTGCATGGGTGCCTTGGGGGGGTTATATAGGCCTATCCCCTAGGGGTACAATGGTAAACTAGCCGGCTGTAGGCCCAGGCCATCAGTGTCTCTTGCTGCCGGCTTCTCCGCTGGCTGGTGGGGCCTGCCGACTGGTGGGACCCGCCGGCTGTCTTGTACTTAGCCGACAGGCCGCGGCCGTTGCTGGCGGGTCTTGCCGACTACTCATTACTGTAGCCGTGCTTCTAATGATGCTGGCTTTGTCAGGGAAGGTGTGGCTACAGTCCCGCCGCCTGGCGGGCGTTCACTGTAGCCATCCCCCGTCTTTTCTGGTTAATGGCACACAGACTCTTAGGAGGGGGGTGGGCCGCCTGCTGGGCGCCGACCTCCCTTCCTGGCCGACTGGTCAGTCTTGCCGCCTTCTGGCTTCTGACTGACTGGTAGGGCCCGCCGCCTACGGTCCATACCGACAGCCCGTCGTGGGTGCATGGTCCTTCTGACTTGGATGAGGTCTTGGGCGAACGGGCTACAGCGCCGCGCCGTGCAGGAGATCTTCGGCTTGTATGGCGCACTGTAACCATGACTCGCACTGAATTTGCAGACTTTGAGGGTGCTTGGGGCCGCCTTCTAGGAGACGGCCTCTTCTGGAGGCCGCCTGCTAGAAGGCGGCCCGCTTCATGGCCGTTTTCTAGGATCCTCCGCCTTCTGGCAGCCGGCCGATCGGTCCAGCTAGCCATGAGAAGGCGGCCGCCAAGCCTTGAGACTTGAGGGGCGCAGCCGGCCCTGATGTCTTGAAATGCCATGGGGGCGGATGAGGCTACCCATGGCCAATAACTCCGACAAACATCATCATGCCAAGTTAGAGCAAACACCTTGGGGGGTAAATAGCAGTGGTCAGCAGCATCTGAATCCGCCTCAGAACAGATATCTTCCTCTGGATTACAATCTGGAGAGGGGGGTGAGGGTTTTCCATTGAGCCCACCATGGAGCGATGTCTGCATGACATTGTATTTCCGTGCAAAACTCTTCTCTTTTTCTCTACATGTTCAGCATGACTATGTACAATATCTGACATGCATACAAAAAATATAGTGATATTATGTAAGGAGAGCATGCAAAAATCTAGAGTAATGGTAACAACCAGTGAATGGATCCAAAAATAATGATAGCACGCTAATGATTGCTTTAATTTAATAAAAAACAGATGATGATTGCTTTACTATTTGTTTCCCACCCAAGATGAACAACATAGGCATACCCTAGGTGAACCAGATATTAGACAGAGATACTATTCATTGCTGCCTCGACATGTGCCCCAGAACCAATTTAGAACTCAAGTTTGAACATCAATTAGGACCTTACTTGGAGTCTAAGAGGTGAACAGGACAATAAAGTAGCGGGTAATATTAAGCAATGTATAGCATAAGCAGAAACAAAAGAGTGTGACCTCTCTTGTGGAACCGTGTACTCCTCAGGTTCATCTGCTGAGTCGATGATGGTGATGCCGTTGCGGTGGGTGACGGCGGTAGGGAAGGAGATATGAGGCAGCGAAAGACGGTCAGGAGTCGTGATGTCTGGTTTGGTGGATGCTTCTGCCGATGGAGCAGCTCAGATGAGGTGGACGACGTCGTGGCAGGAGCAGGACAAACTACACAAAGTTCTCTTCGACACCTACCTGTAACTGAAGTAATTCTACAAGGGCTCATTTGGCTTGCATGATTCTAAAAATGCAGGGATAGAAAAACACCGGAATAGGATAGGAATGCAGATGGGAAATAGAGTATTTGTGAACACAGGATTTCTGTCAACTTGGATGTTTGGTTCACAGGAATTGGAGGAGAAGAGGAATGCAAAGAAACATGGCCAAAATAAAGTGAAACCATATGAAAGCGTGTACAATTAGAATGTTATACTGCCACTAATGCACTGCGTCTTGTTTTCATGCATAGGATTTTGAAAAGTAGGTCCAGGTGGATGTTTTGCTCCATTCCTTTCAACAAAATGCATGAATAATTGAATAGTAGAGTGCCATAGGAAAATATCCCATTGCTATGTTTTCCGTTGAACCAAAATAGCCCTAATGGATCGATATGAATGTAGAGTAATAAGTGATGCAACAAGTGTACAACCTCTTTGCCGTAGCCATGTCGACCTCAACATCATTGGGTTGGTTGCTGAAGAAGTTGAGGCAGAGGTGGCTATCGGAGGTGTCGAGGAAGATCTGAAGAATCTATAGACGCCGTCTGGGGCACTGCTCTGTTGTGATGGATCGTTCCGTCGTTGGAGCAGCTCCGGTGAGCCGTAAGATGTCGAGGCTGAAGCAGCACAAGACAGACATTGTTAATCTCAAGTGGGATTCTAATAGCATCTCCTATAGATGATGTAAAATACATTACCAAAGAGTGATAGATGTAGAGCATGATTGGTTTCCTTCCAATATTTGTCTAGCCAAATGTTGGAATTTCCAAATATTGGCAATACCAAGACTTGCCAAATATTGGCAAATTTATGTGAGATAGGCAAGACAACTCGGTAAACAACCAAGTAGTAGCCAATATTTGGCACAATGCCAAACATTGGCATGCCTATTTTTGGCACCAAACCAATTATGCTCGTAAAATTTACATCACCAAAAACCACCTGACTACAACAGATGAGGTAAAATCTGTTGACTCTGAACTTAACTATCGAAACTGAAATTTACTGTGGAATCTAAATGTTACTGTCGAAACTGAACGCAATGGTAGCAGAGAGGCACTTCACATGTAGTTTAGGGAGGGCCTGCAGTTCATCTTCAACCTGCACCCCCCTGAGCCGCCAGCCATCACCGGCCGAACCGTCGGCCCCCGCGCCGCCTCGCTGTCCCGAAACAACTCCCCACCGCCGGTCCGCCGCCACCTCGCCGCCCTGAAACAACTCCCCACCGCCGGTTCGCCACCG